>NW_023270504.1:11964366-12037656 GCF_011800145.1 Mirounga leonina
TTTCTTTCTTTCTTTCTTTCTTTCTTTCTTTCTTTCTTTCTTTCTTTTCTTTCGTTGTTTCTTATTTGGACCTCTGTAACCTCCTATAGTGTTACTATCAAATTCATTCAGTTCCACCTCATATATAGTTATCGACATAACTACATATCCACATGTTACAGTTTTCTGAAAGTCCTTATCTGCTGATCTCAAAAGCTCTCTTGTGAGCTTTTGAGGAACAAGATTATTATTTCAGTGTTGGGCCTAGTGCAGGATTTCCCACTTGATAGAGATATTCATTTCCAGCTGCTTGTGTTTACCTAGGGCTCCCTGTCTTTATCCTGCCTGGGGTGATCCACTGCAGTGCCCTGGCTTGAGCAGTTGGAGACCAAGCAGGACATTCTGATGCAGCTTTTTCCAATGGCTCTATAAATATATTTTCGTCAAGTATTGGTTGAACATTATTAGGCTTAAAGGGCTGAATTTTAACTCTTACATAGATTTTTCTAGAATATACAGTGTGTGTGTGTGTGTGTGTGTGTGTTTGGAGGGGACATTGTTTTTTTTATAATATATATTATTTTTGTCTTTTTTTAAATTAACATATAATGTATTATTTGTTTCAAGGGTACAGGTCTGTGATTCAACAGTCTAACACAATTCACAGCGCTCACCATAGCACATACCCTCCCCAATGTCTATCACCCAGCCACCCCATCCCTCCCACCTCCACCACCCCAGCAACCCTCAGTTTGTTTCCTGAGATTAAGAATCTCTTACGGTTTGTCTCCCTCTCTGGTTTTGTCTTGTTTCATTTTTCTGGAGGGGACATTGTGATGGTAAGTGTTCCTACTTTGAGAATACTCCCATCCCCTGGGTCCCCACTTCCTTCCTGCTTTGCCAAAGACTGTCCCTTTTAAGTATGCATGGTCCCATGTGTGTAGATATTACTTAAATAAATACTCTTTTGACCTAAAACATATTCATGCCCAGAAAAAGCATAAATTTCCTTGGAAATGAGCGAGGGAGCAGCAGGAATGTTAGAAACCACAAGTGTCCAGTTATAATCTGAAAAATATTTCCTTTTAGTGTAATAAAAACACGGTCAGCTCACTATTCTCTTATATTGTGCTGAATAGTCATGTGATATAAATCACAAGCCAGACTAGCCATTTTTTTTCTCAGAATATCCACCCAAGGCCATTTGTAAAGAATCACAAAGCATCATTAATGCACCCCAGACACACTCATTTCCAACTCCTCTGGTTGCCATAAGCTCTCTGACGCGTTCCACTTGGCCTGGACCTGCATTGCCCTTGGCCTGTGGGAAACCCAGCAGGACATTCTGAAGTAGTTTTGTCTAAATGGCTTTGTTAAAATGAAAATACACATTTTTTTTTTCCTTTACAGTCATGTGCTTAATAGAATCATCTGAGCTCCTGGATATCCCTGAGTCTCACAGCAATTATTTTTTTCCTGCTAATGAAATTTGGATTATACTATATAATCTACAGCATTTGGTAACTTGTTTTTTTACTTATCAATATTATTGTGATAATTTTTCCAATCACGTACCTTTTTGACTAGAAGGAAACTAAGGGGACTAATGTTTGGTGGGCATAGATCTTTTGCCAAGTCTGTGTTAGGTTCATGTTGTCAGGCTTATGTTTGCCTCCTTTATAGTAGAAGCTTGGCATAGAAGCTTAGTGGAATAGGTGCTTATTTATCTCCCAAAATAAGGAATTAGCAGGTTGGTAGTTGAGGGTCAGATGATGGCTATACAGTGACATCAAGCTCCCAGGCTCCTATCTTGATACTTGAATGTACTTAGTTGATGGCCAAGGGACCTTCCAGTTTGGGTGCAGGATCCCGCTAGGAAGAGGGAGGAAAGAGAAGAGGGAATATGGAACATATCCTGCTGATGTGTCAGTGGTCAGGATTCAATCACGTGGGCATGTCTAGGTGCAAGAGAGGCTGGGAATTTTAGTATTTCAGCTCTAGGCGAATGTGCTACATGTGCTGGCCTATCCTCTCTGCCTCAGTTTCTTCTCATGCTATCATTACGGCAACTCCGTGTGGACGTTTTTATGGTCTTCATTTCATGGATGAAACAGACCCAGAAGAGTTAATAAACTTACTCAAGGTTCCAGAGCTGGCAACTGGAAGGGCTGGGACCTGAAACCTGGCCTATCTGATTTCAAAGCTTCCATTGTTTATTTTCTTGCTTGTTTTTATTTTCTTAAAAAGACATTGGTTCTTGTGGATTAGTTGTTCGTTCTTTTTTTTTAAAGATTTATTTATTTGAGAAAGCAAGAATGAGAGAGAGAGAGTACATGACAGGGGGAGGGTTAGAGGGAGAAGCAGACTCCTCGCTGAGCAGGGAGCCCAATGCGGGACTCGATCCAGGGACTCCAGGATCATGACCCGAGCCGAAGGCAGTCGCCCAACCAACTGAGCCACCCAGGCGCCCCGCAGTTGTTCATTCTTATCACTCAGTCACCTTGAAACCATTTAAAGGTATTTCACTTCTATTATATGAATATTCTTAGAAGAAGTGGAGAAATTTCTTTTGTAGATACTTGAGAGAGAAACATAAAGTGTAGATACGCAGGTTGTAAGATCCTATACAGTACTGTAGCTTCCCTTTGAAACTAGTTTCCAGTATGGCACTGTAGTTTCCCTTTGACTTTGAGTCCCTAGTGGTCCCTAATGAAAGGAGAAATAAGACCAGTTACATTATTTTGATTTTTATTAAGTGGGTTCCTGGACCCAGTTTCAACATGTGTGTGGAGGCTTCCCACATTACCAAGCAATTCTCAGACACCAGCTGGGTGTCTTCCAATTCAACTCAGTTCTGACACTATCTACCCAGTGATAACATCACGTTCCATAGACAAAGGTCTTAGGCCCACAAGACCACCCTCTACTTCAGACCCCAGTTGCTAAGTCCAAGTTGTTACCTATGCTTCTGACTGAATGGCTACAGATCAGAGGTTCCCATGACCTCTCCCTGAGTTTGATTAATTTGCTAGAACAGCTCACAGAACTCAGAAAATCCGCTTACTCACTATATAACCGATTTACTACAAAGGATATTAAAGGGTACAATCAACTGTCAGATGAAGAAGGTCGATGTCCCAGACAAAGGAGCTTCTGTTCTTGTGGCACTTGGGGCCCTTCATGGTGGCAATTGGAAGTCTTCAAGTCCATCAACCTGGAAGCTCTCTGAACCCCATCCTTATGGGGTTTTATGGAGGCTTCAATACATAGGCAATGATGAAATGATTGACCACTGGTGATTGATCCAACCTCTAGCCTCTTTCCCTCCCCAGAAATCAGGAGGTGGGATTGAAAGTTCCAGTCCTCTGTTCATGGTTGGTTCTCTGGCAACCACTGCCACCCTTAGGTGCTTTCCAAAAGTCACCTCATTAAACCTTGTTGTTGTGGAAAGAGGCTTGTTATGAATAACAAGATATCCATTTCATCTTTATAATTCTGAAGGGATTTCAGGAACTGAGGGCAGGAGACCAAATATTATGATAACAGGTGCTACCAATGCTCTTATCTCTCAGGAGATTCCAAGGGTTTTGGGAGCTGTGAGCCAGGAACTGTGGATGAAGACCAAAATATATGAGAAATGTTTTTTGATCATCTGAATGATGAAATACATATATATTTCTTATAAATCACAATGTTGCATCTATAATAGAGAAATCCAGGTTCTCAAAGGGAAGCAAGTTAATCTTTGCACATTGCTTCTTTATTAGAGGAATCATTTTCAGATCATTTACTCTATTGCTCTTGGCCAAGTGCCAACATGAGAGAACTGTGTAGGGAATGGAATTTAAAGATCTGGGTTCTAGACCTGTCCTTCATATCATGACATTTATGATTCCAGACAAATCATGTACCTGTTGTCAGCCTGAATTTTATTCAGTTCAGGACTAAAAATACCTGCTCTTCATATTTCAGTGTTATGAGAAATCAAGTTAAAATGAGATTATGGATGTAAAAGTGCTTTGTAATGAAGGCGCTATACAAACATATAATACTGTTACTGTTATTATCTGCTAAAGCTTTTATGGCATGCAAGCATTTCTTTGGCATTTTGGCAATACTAGAAACCAATGGGGAAAAAACACTACGAGAAAGGGAGTGAAGTTAATTTTCCAGTCCGGTGAGTGGTAAGAAGAGATAAATCTGTTGAGTCGGGGACTTAGGGAAATATAAGGTAGTAATGGAGAACGCTACAGAGTCTACCATTGTGCTTTTGTGTCATTATAGTTGGATAATAATTATGATAAACTGAAAAGTGCAGTATGAGATAAGTTATTTAATTTTTAGTGAATTAAGATCGTGTATCTAAATGAATTCATATCCAGTATTCTTCAAATTGCTGTGTAACTGAGGAGATGAGGAGAGTGGATTGTCACAGGACGTCTAACTATCTGTTACCTTCGTAGGAAAGGAAAGCAAAGGATTAGAAGTGAGGTAGTACATGGAGTTGCCCTACAGTGGAGCTGAAGGGTAAACTCTTAAGTTTCCTTCTTTTGCAAATGTAGAAATAATTACAAATTAAGACCTTTCTCTAGTGAACATTCACAGATTTTCTATGGTTGAGAACAAAATGAAAATTAAATGTAAGATGCATTGTGTCAAGGTGCAGAACCTTTCTAAAATATTTGACAGTGTGCAAAATTTAGTACAAAGATTGATTATGGCTCAGGCTTCTAGCTTCCTGGGAACAATTGAAAAGGATGCATGATGCCAATTACCACTGAGTCAAATCTCATTCAGTAGGTCTGATGGGAGTGATAACTTTTTTCAGGAGGTGTTATTGTTCCATATAACATTTTCTTCTTAGGTTTGGTGACATGACAGGGTTTTCCTGTAGAAAAAGCTTGTATATCCTCGTTTTTCTTTTTTCCAATTGGTTTCTTCATCTTCGTCCTTCTTATAGGCAAAGGCCTAGCTGTAGAAGGGAATTTCCATCCGATTTTGCTTTAGTTTTGAGCATTTGAATGCCAGTAGGCCTCTGTTTCATTTCTGCTATTGATATGTTTATATGCACTGCTTACTTATATTAGACATCTTTTTTAGATTTTATTTACTTATTTGACAGAGAGAGAGCGAGCACAAGCAGGGGGAATGGCAGAGGGAGAGGGAGAAGCAGGCTCCCCGCTGAGCAGGGAGTCCGACTCAGGACTTGATCCCAGGACCCCGGGATCATGACCTGAGCCAAAATCAGACGCTTAACTGACTGAGCCACCCAGGTGCCCTATATTAGACATCTCTTAAATGCATAAAGATGCATTTGATTAACTTATAGAGAGGTATCATATCAACACTGACTTTCTCTGGCTTAATTAATTTGGTCAGGGAATGAAAAGATACTAGTGAGTACAGAGAACATTTTCTTAATGTTTGTATTTGTTCAAATCAGTTCACTCTCTGTTCTGCTAATTGGCCTGTAATTTTCACACGGGAGATAGCACAGTATGCTTGTCATCCCTCATGGCCTGACTGGTCATATCCTGTGATCTGTAGGGTTCTGAACTTCTGGGTTGACTTGCCCAACAGGATGGGGGAATTGGTGGGGTGAGGATAGCAATGGACTTCAAGTTCCCACCCTCTAGTCTGGAGATTTTAGTAACTGGCAGCTTCCAAGAGGTAATGGCCAGAAGAAGGCAGGACCCACCCTTCTAGAGGCTTGGGAATGGATCATTTAGTCAAGACAGAAACTCAAGGGAACAAGGTGGGGGTCCCCAGCATTGGGTTCATAATTAGGGACTGTTTTTGAGAACAGGCTGAAGCACAGTTCTGCCTGTTAAGTTAAGCCACAGTTTTGGGGCTGGATATGTAGTCACTTTGCTTTTTGTTTTGCACTGGTTAACAGCTGCTTGTAAAATATACATAATCTAATTATTTTGCTTAAATTTTCTTTTCCTAGGGTTTCTGATTTTATATACATTTTGGGTCTAATCAACTGTTCAGATAATAGCCTATATTCACCAAGTATTGTTAATTCCGAAGCCATAACTTAAATTTGCCAGTTGTTTCTTTTTTTGGAGCCTGACATAGACTTTGACAGCAGCACGGAAGGTCAACAAGAACTGAAATGACTATGGTTCACGGGTCTTCTAGGTGACTGAGATGGGGAATACTGGGAGATTTCTTTAAATCCAAAGGCATGTGCATTAGTGGACTCGGGAAAAAATATAGTGCTTCTATATGACCCATGAAATTTAGAACAAATCAAGAATCTACAACATAAAGTCAGAGTTCAAACTAAATGTAAAAATAAGACTTTGAAGCATCTGAAATTCCCTTTCACATTTGTTGGGCTTACCACCTACATGAATATGCCCTGCTGCCAGCAAAACTATGCTTTCCTAAAATTTTGATGATTCTATATAGAATAAATGTTCAACCATTCCTTCAGGTATTTACTGAGCAACTACTACTGAGTGCTAAATACTGTGCTAGTTTCTGGGGAAATAATGGTAAAATGGAGTAAAAACAGACTCAGTCCCTTCTCCCATTGGGTACTGTCTTCTGTGGCCCACAGGTTCCCTACCTTTCACATGCTCAGAATTCAGCTCCTGCGCTCCCCATCCTACTTCTTTCCTCTATTCTCTGTCCCAGGTAATGATGCATTCAATCACTTAATCTGGACACCCGGGTCTTAAGTTTGAATCCATCCTCCATACTAACCACTATCCAAATCCAATTTTATTTTGTGATTATCTCTTGAATTTATCCCCATTTTTCTTACTTCTCTGCCACTGTTAGTTCAACGATTATCAGCATTAGATGGACTAATTCAAGAACTCTCTAATAGTTTCACTACTATGAACTTGCCTCCCTGCAATATCCTTCACCCTGCTGCCAACATTGTCATTATAAAATATGAATCTGTTTGCTTCTCTCCTCACTGCCCGCCATGGAAGCAAGAGGAAATGGCCACACAACACACTTACCAAGCTTGTGGGAGCAGGTTTTACTGGAGAAAACTCATGGAGAAGGATAAGTAGCAGCTAGGAAATACCCTGTTATCTGATACATCAGATAATCTGTGCCTTTTTATGATTAGAAATGATGAAATTCTAGATGTTCTAGACTCTAGGAAGGGGATCCTGAAAGTGAGCCAGGCTTTTTAGTTGTCTAATTAGGAATAGATGCACTAACGCCTTCCCTGGTGTGATTCAAAGACTGATGTGATATAATAGTCCTAGAATAGTAGTAGAACCTTGTCTTGGCCTGATTTATCAGCTCAGTGTTTATGGGTAATGGAAAGTCCTCTGTAGCCATGACTGGTAGCTAGGGGACAAACCTTGCAGATGAAGGTGAGTGACATAGCTTGACCAGAAGAGGATGTATCAATCAGCTCATGGTTGGACAAGAGCTGTCCTCTTTCCAGGGATCCCAGTCTTGCTGTTCACTATCTTTATGTCTGTAAAACCTTCCCAGTTCCCTCTCCTAAATCTCCATTACCCTGCCATTGTAATTTAAAATCTGTTCTTTTTAACCCCCATAATTTGTATATCTCTGGGTTACTGTACTGTTGAATAACAATTATTTGTTCACATGCTTTCTGCTTAGCAGACTATGAGCCCCTCGAGGGCAGAACCTTGACAGTGCCTGGTACATAGCATAGCAGGTGGCAAATGAAAATGTGCTGAATGAGCAATAGAAAGGATGTCTAATCTTTCAAAACCTTTGCAATCACATGCGTCAGCCTAATTCTTTTGGAAGGAGGTGTTCCTCACTAAAATGACCCAGGATCAGTTGCTCATAGGCAACAACATTAGAAGAAGGGGGGGGGGGTCTGGTGATAGCAGTAAATGCAGAGTGTTAGATGGTGTGTCCACAGTCACCCTGTTGGTGCTCAGAACTTCATCTTAATCTTGAGATGACAAGGTCATACGACTTTAAAGTTAAGCCACAGCTTTGGGGCTGGATATGTAGTTACTTTGCTTTTGTTTTGCTATTCTTACTCACTTTTAAAACATATATATTTTTTTATTTTTTATTTCATTTACTTATTTTTTGATGAGGGTTTATTTATTTATGTATTGTAGTTTCAAGTTTTTATTTAAATTCCAATTAGTTAACATGTAGTGTAATATTAGTTTCAGGAGTAGAATTTAGTGATTCATTACTTATCATATAACACCCTGTACTCATCACAACAAGTTCCCTTCTTAATCCCCATAACCCATTTAACCCATCCCCCTGCCCACCTCCCTCCAGCAACCCTCCGTTTGTTCTCTATAGTTAAGAGTCTGTTTTATGGTTTTCCTTTCTTTTTTCTTGTTTACCTTTCTTTTTTCTTGTTTACCTATGTTCATCCGTTTCATTTCTTGAATTTCACAGATGAGTGAAATCATATGGTATTTGTCTTTCTCTAACTGACTTATTTTGCTTAGCATAATACACTCTAGCTCCATCCATGTCATTGCAAATGGCAAGATTTCATTCTTTTTTAGGGTTGAGTAATATTCCATTGTGTGTGTGTATGTGTGTGTGTGTGTGTGCGTGCGCGCGTACACCACATCTTATTTATTCATCAGTTGATGGACATTTGGGCTCTTTCCGTAGTTTGGCTATTGTTGATAATGCTGCTCTAAACATTGGGGTGCATGTGTCCCTTCAAATCAGTATTTTTGTATTCTTTGGGTAAATACCTAGTAGTGCAATTGCTGGATCATAGGGAAGACATATATTATTAAGAAGTTGTTATTGAGGGACGCCTCAGTGGCTCAGTCAGTTAAGTGTCTGCCTTCAGCTCAGGTCATGGTCCCAGGGTCCTGGGATTGAGTCCTGCATCAGGCTCCTTGCTCAGTGGGGAGCCTGCTTCTCCCTCTGCCTGCCCGCTCCCCCCCACCCCTGGTTGTGTTCTCTCTCGCTCTCTGTCTCAAATAAATAAATAAATAAATAAATAAATAAATAAATAAATAAATAAAATCTTTTTTAAAAAAGAAATTGTTATTGAATAGAGCTGAAGGACATTTTGAAGTTTGTGAAGATCATTTCTTTCTCTTTCTCATATCTATTTCTTTTTTACCCCATTGCCTCCACCATCCTATTCCAGATGACAACGACCTCTTGCTTGGAATTTTGCAATAGTCTCTTACTGGCCTTCTTGTATCTAATCTGGCTCCCTCTCCGGTCCATAGCCTGAGTTATTGTTTTAAAATGCAAATCAGATAATGCCGTCACTTTGCTTAAAACCCTTGATTAGCTTCCCCTTGATTTCAGCATAAGACTAGCTCCTTACCGCCCACAGGGCTCTTCCTGATCTGGTCCGTGCCTATGGCTCCAGCATGCAATTCCACAGCGTTCCTCTCACCTTTTACACTGTGTCTTACTTGTCTTCTTTCACCTCCTCAGAAACACTAGACACTCTCTTTCTCTAGAGGTTTTCAACACACTGTCTCTTTTTCTGGGAGACTCTTGTCTACTTTTACCTGGTTCACTTATGTTAATCCCTTAGATCCTGTTTGAGTATCATTTCCTCCAAGGGGCCTTCCTCCCAAGCACCAGGTACCTCTCATTTGCAACTTTGTAGTCAATTGTTTAAGTATTTGATTCAAGGTTCTGTCTCTCTCTGTCTCTCTCTCTCTCACTAGCTGGGAAGCTCCCCAGAAACAGTGTTTAATCTGGGAGGTTAATACCTGGGACATACAGAGATTCAGTAAATTTTAGTGGAATGAATGAATGAATGAATGAATGAAAGAGAGAGAGAGGAAGGAAGGAAGGGGCTGCTTGGTTTTGCTATAAAATCACGGGCTGTAATTCTGGTAGACCCCACAGCCTACGTTTTGGTATAAATATAGAGAGACTTGGAGTGGAGGGGAAAACCCCCACATTGGAAGCAATCTGTTTTGGGAAACCTGAGAAGGACTGTCTCAGACTGGGCCTTAAGAGAAGACTGTGGAGACGGTCAAATAGGGTTACAGTGAGCCGCCTTTGTCACTGCAGCTATGTTTTGCCCATGTGTGGTTATTTATCAATACCAGCCCGAGGTACTGCAGTGAAATCAATCTTATGAGACACCACAGTGGAGAAATTGCTGCTCTTTCTGAAGATTTAAAATCATTATCAGAGATGTCAACTTGGCCAGTCTCTGCCCTCTGTCTGATGAGAAATAAATGGCGGAAGCAGGGATGGAGCCAAGAGCGGGGTGACTCCTGGGTCTCCTCCCTGTCGTGAGCTGGCGCCCCCAATCTCCAAGCCCCTGTGTCGAGACCATGGTGCTCTCTGTTTTCCTCAGTCTTTCAACCATCAGATATTCCTGCACCAATTTCCCCACAAAATGAATGTGTGGGATTTGTATTTTGAAATCATGGATATTATAATACCACCATCTTTTAAATTAACATACTGCTTCCCTGCTTGTTTTCAAGTTATCTTGGTTCAGCTACTGAAGGAAAACATTTTTTAGTCTTTGTAGCACTGTGAGCCAATAGGTTTAGGAAACAAGCCAATCAATATGGCTTCCAAACAACCTCTTGCCAGAGGCAGTAATAATATTTTAACCTCTTGGAGATTTAGAGAGGAAAAAAAATTTCAGCCAGATTATAGACACTAGATTACTCTGTAGTGTAGGCAGTTGGAACAATCATCCTTTGACTTGAAAACTTCATGACTGTTCTAGAAATTAGTAAAGGACATAAATTAATCCTCTAGAACTTTTTTTTTTACATTGTAATCACATTTCATGGAAATAGCCTTGTAACAGAAAGAGTGAAATGCTGTGCAGTATTCAGAAGGAAGAATGGAACAGGTCAAAAATTAAAAGTAAATGACAATCACTAAATTCTTAAGGCATTTTATAATGTTGTTGCTGACCTTTTCTATAATGAACAAATAGAGGCAAGGAAAGATTTAGAAGATGAAGATTTATGTTTAGGGAAATAAATAGTGGTAAGGATTTATAAGATGTGAGGTAGATAAAGTAAGGGCCAGGAAACTTTGTTGGTAAAAGGCAAATTATTATCATTTAAATAAAAATAGTGGCAACAAAATGTCATAGATAATGTCATGTCCTTAAAAAGAGAGTGCCTGAAGGAAACACAAATTTTGTGTTTTAGGTTGTATTATACCATGGGAGTCTTGGTGAATCATGTTTCCAGATGGTTGAAAGCAGCTGTAAGCAAAACAGTGGAGGGGGTATATAGTGAATGGAGACAGGAGGGGCAGATGTGGGGAAAAGGGCACTGAAAAAATTCTAGAAAACCAGGAAAGAGATCAGCGCAATATGGTTATTGGAGCTTTCATACTTTAAAGTTATTAATAGCTAATATTTACTGAGTGATTTCTAAGTGCCAGGCTTGGCACTTTTTATAATTATCCCTTATTTAATTCTCTTAATGCCTCCATGGAGGTAGTTTCTTTTATTTACCCTCATTTTAGAAGAAGAGAAAGCTGAGGCTAACAAAGATTCCTTAACCATCTTAAGGTCATATGGTTAGTAAGTGGCAGAATCTCTGACTATATAATTTGTATGCTTAACCGTATGTCCTCCATGACTTGAGAGCTATTTCCACGACCTGGGCACTTAGAAGATGACTGACAAATGATTTGATGTATTATGTTATGTATATAAATATGGAATCTGTATTGTTATTGTTCCATCTGCAAAGTGTTCTTCAATTAAGATGTGCTTGAGAAGTGCTGAGGATTAGATTGGCCAACCCCAAACTTTCTATTGCCAGTGCTTCCTTGGGGCTTGGCATTATGTTTAGTACACTTGAAAGGGAATCATTCTAACCTCGAAAATCACCCTGTGAATATACATTTTTTTCTCACTGAGTCAATTATGGCATATGTGAGCCAAATGGTCCATCAAAGCCACTACTGTCAGAACAATGAAAGCTTCATTTATTTGAGAATCCTACTTGTAAGTGCAAAAAAGAAAAAGGAGATCTCTGTATGCATGGGAAATGTAGACATCATGGACTTACCCAATAGTATGTGAAAGGCTACCAAAATTCCAAGAGGGACAGGGTGTCTAGGAAGAATGGATGCAAGTGAATATGGCCAAATAAATTGAAAAAAAGATATTTAAAATTTTTTTATTAAGTTTTTAATTCTAATTCCAGTATAGTTAACATACAGTGTTATATTAGTTTCAGGTGTACAATATAGTGATTCAGCAATTCTATACTTACTCAGTGCTCATCATGAGAAGTGTATTCTTAACCCCCTTCACTTATTTCACCCATCCCTCCACCTGTCTCCCCTTTGGTAACCATCTGTTTGTTCTCTAGAGTTAAGTCTGTTTTTTGGTTTGTTTCTTTTTTACTTTTTTTTTAATATAAAAAAAATAAATAAACCAAGTCCTAAAGGCTAGTGCTGCTATGGGGGCCTGTAACACTCGGGGGGTAGGCCCACTCTCCAAAGAGAGCAGTGGTGGGGGCGGGAGCCACCTTCCCCACTGGCCTTCCCAGCCGTCCAGGAGCCAGTTGTGGCACACTGCCATCTTTTTTACTTTTTTCCCTTTGTTTCTTTGGTTTGTTTCTTAAATTCCACATAAGAGTGAAATCATATGGTATTTGTCTTTCTCTGACTAACTCATTTCATTTAGCATTATACTGTCTAGCTCCATCCATGTTGTTGGAAATGGCAAGATTTCATTCTTTTTGATGGCTGAGTAACATTCCATTGTGTATATATACCACTCTTCTTTATCCATTCATCTATTGACGGACACTTGGGCTGCATCCATAATTTGGCTACTGTAAACAATGCTACAATAAATATAGGGAGGCATATATCCTTTTGAATTAGTGTTTTTGTATTCTTTGGTAAATACCCAGTGTTGGATTACTGGATTTAAGGTAGTTCTATTTTTATTTTTTTGAGGACCCTCCATACTGTTTTCCAGTGAGGCTGCACCAGTTTGCATTCCCACCAACAGTGCATGAGGGTTCCATTTTCTCCACATCCTTGTCAACATTTGTTGTTTCTTGTGTTTTTGATTTTAGTCATTCTGACAGGTATAAGGTGATATCTCATTGTAGTTGTGATTTGCATTTCCCTGATAATGAGTGATGATGAGCATCTTTCATGTGTCTGTTAGCCATCTGTATGTCTTCTTTGGAAATACGTCTATTCATGTCTTCTGCCCATTTTTCAATTGTATTATTTGTTTTTTGGCGTTGAGTTGTATAAGTTCTTTACATATTTTGGATACTGACCCTTTATTGGATATGTCATTTGCAAATATCTTCTATTCAGCGGATTATCTTAGTTTTGTTGAGTGTTCCCTTCACTGTGCAGAAGCTTTTTATTTTGATGTAGTCCCAATAGTTTATTTTTGCTTTTATTTCCCTTGCCTCAGGAGACATATTTAGAGAAATGTTGCTATGGTTGATGTCAGAGAAATTACTGCCTCTCCTCTCTTTTAGGATTTTTATGGTTTCAGGTCTCACATTTAGGTCCTTAATCCATTTTGAGTTTATTTTTGTGTATGGTGTAAGAAAGTGGTCCAGTTTCATTCTTTTGCATGTAGCTGTCCGTTTTCCCAGCACTGTTTGTTGAAGAGACTGTCTTTTTTCCATTGCATATTCCTGCCTCTTTTGTCAAAGGAAAAAAGATATTTTAATGACCTTTCGAAGATGTTTTAATTCACTAATTATTATCCTATGACAAGCACACATACAAATAAAGCAATAAATATAAACTGCTTAAAACTATTATGCTATGCAAAATAAGTCAGTCAGAGAAAGACAAATACCATATGATTTCACTCACAGGTGGATTTTAAGAAAACATTTTTATTTTAAATTAGAAATAATAAAGTTTAATTCAGTCTCTAAATATGTAACATTATAGATAAAATGTTTAAGCAATATTAATGAAAATCAAACATATTAGAGAAAATAAAATATTAAAGAGTGGGTTCATTATATTTTGGTAATTTGATAAGGTTTTGTGGGTACACTCTAAAGCTGTAGTTTGCCAAGAACTTACAATGTGCCAGGCTTTTTGCTATGTGTTTTATATGTATTATCATATAAGGTTTATTTTATTGTTTCCATTTTACATGTAGAAACTGAAGCTGAGACATGTTAAGTGACCCGTTCAGATCTCCCAGCTAGCAACTGGTTCCAAGCTGAGATTCCAAACTGAGTCAGAATTTGCACTCAGACCTTTTGAACCAGACTCTGAATTTACCCACTTAAGCCGCATTGCCTTTCCTCTCAGATTAAGTAATACATCATAGAATGATTACAGCACTATAAAGTTTCTCCCCTGGTATGTCTGAAATAGCTGGCATAGTACATACGGAGATTCCCATTGTGTTTTTCTTTTTTTTTTTTTAAAGATTTTATTTATTTATCTGAGAGAGAGAATGGGAGACAGAGAGCATGAGAGGGGAAGGGTCAGAGGGAGAAGCAGACCCCCTGCTGAGCAGGGAGCCCGATGTGGGACTCGATCCCGGGACTCCAGAATCATGACCTGAGCCGAAGGCAGTTGCTTAACCAACTGAGCCACCCAGGCGCCCCTCCCATTGTGTTTTTCTTATGGAAATGGATGAATGTGTACTCAGCTGCTTTTATTGATAGGACCCAAGTTGTTTCAAGGTTGCTAGATAGGGAGGTTGAGACATAGGTGCTCTCAGGCACAAGAGGTGCCAGTGAACCTGGTACAGTTTTCTGGTAGGTAATTCAGCAGTGTGGATCAGAGGCCTTAAATATGTGCTTATTATCTGACCCAGCAATTCCACATCTAAGGATTTATTTTAAGGATATAACTGGACAAATGCTGAAGATTACATGTGTCAGGTCAGTGACAGCATGAGGAATCCTATGTGGATGGGTTAGGGACAGCGATCTTGTTGAGAGGTGGTCTTTTTTTTTTTTTTTTTTTTGAGAGAGAGAGTGAGGGAGGGAGAGCACAAGGCGGGGGAGGGGCAGAAGGAGAAGCAGACTCCCCACTAAGCAGGGAGCCCGATGTAGGACTCAATACCAGGAACCTGGGATCATAACCTGAGCCAAAGGCAGATGCTTAACTGACTGAGCTACCCACGCGCCAGAGAGGTGGTCTTGAAGAGGCTCGTGCACAGTGCTTTAATAAAATTAAGCAAGCTTTATTTTTGTCCAAAGAGAAAAATAGGGTGGGTTGGTCCTTCCTTCCCTATTCACCTTCCTGGATTTGCCACAATTCAGAGATGTTTATAGCAGCATTGTTTAACATAGTGACAGATTGGGAACAACCTAAAATATACACAGTAAGGAATTGGTTAAATTTTGAATCACCTATCCAGTGAAATAGTACACTGGTATTAAAATAATGATGGAAAGATGTCCATAATATCATGTTAAACAGTATGAGTAAGATGATCCCATTTTGGTTAGAAAGTAACAAACAACTGTTTAGGATGAGAGGTCTCAGTCATCGAGGGCTGAGAAATCACTGTGGGTAATATCTGACTATCTCTTTTTTTTTTTTTAAAGATTTTATTTATTTATTTGAGAGAGAGAATGAGATAGAGAGAGAGAGAATGAGAGGGAGGAGGGTCAGAGGGAGAAGCAGACCCCCCGCCGAGCAGGGAGCCCGATGCGGGACTCGATCCCGGGACTCCAGGATCATGACCTGAGCCGAAGGCAGTCGCTTAACCGACTGAGCCACCCAGGCGCCCTATCTGACTATCTCTTAATGTTATTCTGAACTGAGATTAGGGAGACTTCAAAAATCCTGTGGTCTGTCTTCTGTGTCTTAGAATCATGAATTTTCACAAACTGCCTTAAAAAAAGACCTATTATTTCATTTGGGCCTGGCAAGAAGAGAATCTTTCCCCATCTCTGGCTAAAAGTTTCTTAAAACATATATTTTTCTGAATAAGATTTATACTTCTCTTTAACCTCCCATCCTGAATAAATATAAGATGCCCAAGACCCTGCCTGGGTTCTAGAGTTTAAAATGCAAACTGGCTACAAGCAAGCCAAGTGAGGCTCTCAAATGTATTTTATTCAGCCTTTACAATTAAAAAAATTATTTAAAATATATTGCCAACATTAAAAACTAGGAGATTTCACATAGAATTTCGTAGCACTTGGATAAAAAGTTAGAATATCTGGCAGCACTGGGTCCTATGCCCATCAACAGGGTCTGAGGAGTTCCTGATCTTTTTGGTTTTGTCATGTATCCTTTGTTTACCACAGTCCTTAGCATTCCCTATTGCCTTCCATCAACTTCTCTTATGCTCCTTGCCTGGATTCTGTAGGCATTTGATTTTGGAACTCCTGTGTGCTAGACTGTGTTAGCTCAGATGTGTATCCTTAACCTTTACACCAGTGGTCTGAAATTGCTAACAGATTTGCTTCATTTGCTTATATTCCTGGCATTTCTGGATCAATCAATTAATCAAAACATCTTTGTACTTACTATGGCCACTATATAATGTCAGAGGTTAAGATTTACAAGACATGATTTATACCTTTGAGCAACTTATTCTCCACTTGTGGGGGATGAGTGTATACATAAAATGGGTAGCAGATAGTACTAAATGCTAAGGGTCTAGAGTGTCAGTTAAAGGGAGTGACATTGCTGTAGGGTTCTTTTTGTGGCAGTGGGTAGGATTGTGGATGCTGATCCCTGAAGATAAGGTTGGTCAGGGAAAGTTCTGGAGAAGGAAGACATTAAGTTGTATTTGAGAGTTGGTAGGATGTGGTGGGTTACAGACTTCATTGTTCACATGAATTATGTAGGGGAACTTCAGCTTCTCCAACTCTACCCAGAGCTGAAGTGGGACCAAGAATATGTATCTTTTCTACGCATTTTAGGGTGATTCTGTTATATGTAGGCCACATGATAAAAAAAGGGGAAAAGATGACTCAAGCAGATAGGGTAAAATAAGCAGAGATAAGAGTGTGAGTGGAGAATTTAGAGACTATAAAATTCAGCTGATTCGAGGCTTATATGTGCAAGTCCTGGGAGATGATTGAGGGAGCGATGCAGGGAAGAGAGGAATGCTCTAGGAACAACTTCTTTTCCTTTTTCTCACAAGAAAGAATGACAGATACTTTTTGTTTTTGAGGGAGACAGAGACAGAGACAGAGTGCACACATGGGCAGGGATGAGGGAAGGGACAGAGAGAGAGCCGAACACAGACTTCATCTTACCACCCTGAGATCATGACCTGTGCATAAATCAAGAGTTAGTCACTTAACCAACTGAGCCACCCAGGTGCCCCGACAGATACTTTTTTATAAAGGGGGGTGGGGTGGGGAGAAACCAGAAGGAGCCAGTTATTCTCAAAGAAAATATTCTCTGCTTGATTTCTTCATTTTGTCATGGAATAGTTATATATGAGACAATACTAGGTTTGCTTTTTTAAGAAATTAATAATTTAATAGTTAATTAGCCAGCAATTGATCCTGGTACTGTTGTTAAGGTGCTCAGTCAGTCAAATTGGATTAACAGTTTAATAGTCTGCTGCATTACTGAGTAATTGCACACTCTTTATGGTTGAAAACAAAATAGATGTCTTAATTCACTCCACATTTTAGTGCCACAAACATTAAGCTGGAGGTCAGGGGTTTTGCCCCACTACTTCATAAAAGGCCTAGTATATGGTTGTTTGGAACCCAATAAATACCTGCCAAATATCTTTAACTGAAATGTGCTTGATATTTGTAGTTCTTAATTTCCAGGTGGGGGGGGAGTTTGATTAGATTAGTAGTTTTCTATACCATCAATTTCCTTGGGGTGTCTAAGTGTCACTTTCAGAAATAAGAGGCACCAAGAGAGGTCCCCACCTGCACCTCAAACAGCATCTTCTCTTTTGTTTTTCTATTTTTGTTTTTTAATGGAGATTTTCTGCATAAAATCTTATTTGAAAAACAACAGAAGACTTCCATTGTGAAACAAAGAACATCAACAATAATAAGTTTGAAAGTCTCTGAAGTACTGAAGAAATGATTTGATTCAATTTCACATATATTTACAAGCTGCTGTGCACAGCTTTAACACCTAATTCTCATGACTCATTGAGCATAAATGAATTCTTATGTTCCTCTGATCTGTTTCAGTTTTTGAGCAACCCTTGAACTTGTAGAGGATCTTATTGGACATAATACCTGCAGACACGTCATGGTTCTTAAGGGTGAAAAATGACTTGGTAGGTAGATAATAGGGTAGGGAGAGTGAGGGGAAGTAGGGGAGGAGGCATTGTAGCAGCCTCAACAAATGTAGGGAGACAAGAAATTCAGGCTGTTTTGGAGGAGAAGCACAGTAAATAAAATGGTGTGGAGGGAATATGGAGTGTGAGTCTAGGTGATGTGGTGTGAAACAAGAAAGAACAAGGAGTTTGGGGTGTTGGGTTCTGAGTGCCTCAATGAAGATCTCAAATGTTTTTGTCTATGGATGGTGGGGCAAAAATGGTACATTTTGTACATTCTTTGTAGGGGAGTGACTTGCACTAGATTTTGTTTATTTAAAGATTTATTGAGGGATAAGCAATATAGAAAGAACTGTGCATATTGAATGTGCATAATTTTATGTGTTTGGACATGTGCAAACATCTGTGATAGCATCACTTTTGTTTTGGAAGAAAAACTAGTACATGAGAGTGAAGGATAGATGGTGGACAAGAACTAGAATCCGACAATAGTAGTAAGCCATGACAAAATTTTTGCAATGAGGTGAGGCGCCAGGGTGGCTCAGCTGGTTAGGCTTCTGACTCTTGGTTTTGGCTCAGGTTATGCTCTCATGGGTCATGATCTCATGGGTCATGGGATTGAGCCCTGCCTCGGACTCTGCCCTCAGTAGGGAGTCTGCCCCTGCCCCCATGTGCACATGCTCTCTCTCAGTCTCTCTCTCAAATAAAATAAATCTTTAAAAAAAATTTGCAATGAGGATGGAAAGAGGAGAGTAGAAGAACCTCTGCAGAGGTAGGTGATAGGGTGATACTGAGAGAAAATGACTCCCAAGATTTCTAGGCCGTGTTCCTGAGAAAATATCGGTCCGTTAAAAATAAGGTAACCATATTGATCACTTACTTAGTGCCAGGTGGAACTCATTTAATCCTCACAACGGTCTGAGGGGGGTACAAATGAGAACACTAAGGCACTGAGGTTAGATAAGTCACCAGTGGTCATAGAAGAAACGTTAAGTCAGGACTCAGATATGGTCAGGCAGGGCTTGAGGGCAATGCTTCTCAATAGGAAGATGTACTGTATTTGCAGAGTAAGATTCTTGCGGTGGTACTTCTACCTCAGGAGTTGAGAATGCAGTCTAGCAATGAATGGCATGAACTAGGTTCCTGCTGCTGCCACCGCCGCCACTTTGTGCCCTGCTACTGAGAATCACTGGAGGCTACCTCTGAAATGTTGTGCATACCCTTCATAGTCCTTTCCTTTCCACCATGAAAAATCTCCCCTCTTTGAGAACTGCGGCCAACCTCTGGCCTAAAGCAGAGGTATGGGCCTTCCTTGCTGCCTTGGCATTCATGGGTCAGAAACAATGTCAGTAACAAATTTCAGTTAACTGGGAATTGATTATGAAACATTTAATGAATCTGCTTAATGGTCCCATGAACTGATGTAATATTTGGCTTCTAGGGGTTGTGTCCCAACTATAGATTATATGTGAAAAATACGTAGTACTCCTTGGAATGCTTATGTATTATTTTTTATAATGGATTGAATCAAACATTTTAATGGAGAAATAGTACCCAACACATAAATATATCACATTATTCACTTTCCAGAGATGCATCCTGTGTAGAAAGAATATTAACGCTGAGTTTATCTTTTTTAAATCACAATTTTATTAGTGGAATGGGGAATACAAATCTTAGCATCAGCTTTCTGGAAATTCACTTTCATGTAGTTGAAGGACAATGAAAGGTCTTTGAATGGTATGGATGTGCAAATATTCTATAATTAGTACTTACATATCCCCAGGAAAAGTTCTGGAGAATGTTTTTTAAGGGTTCAATAATTAAGTATCTATAATGAGAAGCATTAGTCTCTGAAATAAATTAACTAATTACTAGATATTTTCATCATAAAAATGCTTACACATGCAAAGTAAGAAAACAGCAGAAATTTCAATTTGGATTTCCAAGGGGCTAGTTAAATGACTGAAAAAGCAAATACGTATTTGCTTATTTACCAGAAAGGACCAAAGCTGCTTTTGATTCAGCTGCATCTTGTCATTATTTTGCCTGTTAGCTGGATGCCATACTTACTAGGAATTTGCTTGGGGGAAGTTGTCAGTCCTTAGTTGAAATAATAAAGTGGGGTACAGAGATAAAGAGATGTGCATCTGACGAATATTGTTGGAGGGTTGGGGGCTTAATTGATGCACTGGTTAGAATGTAGTTAGGTCCTTGAGCGGACAGTGCAATTAAATACGTCAAGGAGGGCATAATTAGATGGGTGGCTGAATGGTGTAATTACATTCATAAGAGGGGGGCTGTAATTAGACGTAAGACAGGGGGTGTATTTAGATGCCTCAGTCGAGGATATAATTAACATATGGGTGAGAAATTAAATTATGTGTGTGGGTGAAGCATAATTATGTGTGGGAGTCCATGTGGATATGTGGGTGAGGGTACATAGAAATGAATGGGTTGGACTATAATTAGAAGTACAAGTTCATATTCCTATGGACAAAAACTTGAGATTTTCATCAATAAGGGCAAGCATATGTTTTGACATAATGAGTAATAGTCGCTGGCATATAGCAACAGCCTTTCAAGCCACTTCAAGGGTTGCAAATCAAAAGCTCTGCTTTTCTGTTAAGATTTGAGACCCACATCTAACATTGATAGTGATTCCTCTTCTTAATAATGGCACTTGGTAGTGTTCTGAATACTGAGTGGTCTGGTAATTTTTCTAGCTTTAAAACACAACTGCATGACATGGAAGACTTGTTCCCCTTCCTATCAAAGAGAAGTGTTTGGAGGGGGTAGTCAGGTGAAACAAACAGACAAACAAAGAGTTTTCCTTTGAATTGTGAAGCATGAAAATAAAAGTCCAACTTTTTTAGCTAAAAGAGTATCAGCATAAAGTTCCGTGTGTAACAAAATAAGGAAAATTTAGCTTGATAGCTTCGCTTATTTTTTTAGTTACAAAATAATATTTAGAAATATTTATGGCGTTCTCCCTTTCTTCTCCTCTCACCCCCAATATGAAAACAACCAAGCAAGGAATGTAGGTTACAGGTGAAACAGGAACAGAAGTGGTAGAAGGAGGCTAGAGAAAGAAGAATCTAGAGCAAGGTAGATGCAAAAGTTATTTGGTGCATCTGGAAACTTACACTGAAGCAGTGAGAGTTATGATTGTTGTCATTAACACTGAGTTTATCTTTTTTATCTGATATATCTGAGATATCTTAAGTTTAAAACAGTGGACTATTTTGTTGCCATCTTCAAAAGCAAGAGAGTATTTAAAAATATTACTTTGTTGCTTAGATAAATTCTTGAAATTAAAGATATTTCATTGGCCATTAGTTTGCTTAATCTGATTCAATCTATTACTCAATTCTCGTGTCTGGGCACTGCAGAGCCTCCTCTTGTTTGTTCAGAGCCTAGATTGTTTCTGGCCGAGCTCCACTATGGATAGAATTGTCAACCTTAAAAATAAAGTAGCCAGTTATTTTACCAGGAAATTAGTTTATTTAGGAATAGCAGAGCACTTGCAATTTGGGACATGCAAACTGTAATAAACCGTAGACAAGTCTGGAGAACAAAGGAGAGGGGGGGTTTGCTTTTAGAGAGGAAAGGAAGGAGTTGAGACGGGTGGTTCTGAATGAAAGTTCATTGGAGGAAAGCAAGAGTTCAGGTTTGTGGTAACTTCTCATTGTCTGGGCTGTTGCTGGGCTAGGACAAAATCTTCTTTTTCCTCCTGCTGGGGTAGGAAAATAAGCTTCCTCCTGCCCAGGTAGGTAAAGTATGTTGCAAGTAGTGGTACAGGGTTGAGAGCTCCTTCTTCAGGACTTCTCAACTCCATTTTGAATGAGGTTTTCCTTTACTCATTTTCACAGAATCCAAGTGGGTCACCTCTGGGATTTTAAACTTATTGGCTTCCTGGTACTCCTAGTAGAAGCCTAGATATAAGGTTAGTTTTTTTTTTATAACTTGGATGTAGGGACATTATAGCCTGCCCCCAATATCTGGTTTTGCCCTATAGTGGTTCTATAGAACATTTTTTATTCTTCAATTTTTATTTCACATCAATGCATGATGCTAATTTTTTACATTGTAGACATGCCTCAAAGACTATTGTAAATTAATTTGTATCAGAGGTGTTTTTACTAAAGTGTTGTGTATTCCTGTAAAAATAGTTACTGCAGCATTGTTTAATCCAGTTCTCTATCTGCTAAGTGGTTGACAGTTTTTCTTTTCTCCGTGTGCCTCCTCCCCTTCCTGCAGGACAAGCTCAGACTCTAAAAGGGTTAGTGATTGACGGTGGTTAACTCACTTCCTCGTAGAGATAGTGTAATTATCATTCAGGACATCTAGTTATGTCTATGGGATAGAAGATGAGTAGGCACAGAGTGTCCTCATGTTAGTAATTGAAGTCACTGGCCCTTAGTGCTTTGTTGTCTTGTGTGATTGCACATGAAGAGGAAGAAGTGAGCCATCTTGCTTTGGAAATGACTTTGGTAAATAATGCTTCATTCACTTAATCAAAAAACCATTCTGGGATGCTCTAGAGCTATTTACATAAGGCACAAAAAACATGGCTTAAATTCTTCAGATTTTAATAGCATTCTTCCAGAAGTCATATTGTAAGCCAGGAATAATTTATCAGGTGGTATTTGTAATTTGCTTCTGAAAATGTCTTCTAGCCTGTAATAAGTCTCTTCACCTTTATTTATGCCATAAAACATTAAAGACCCTAATTTTTGTCCTTTTTTCCTTTCAACTTTCTTAAGATTATTTGATAGACCAGAATTCTCAACTACTTTTCTTATGCCTAAAAACTTGAGATCTCAGGTCTCAGGGTCACTTCCTCATAAAGATGTCCTATAACTATAGCACTCTGTACTTTCCTATTATATTTATTAAATTCTGTTTTTCCTATTAACATGTTAGCTCCATGAATGGGGTACATGTCTATTTTGTTCACCAGCATATTCTCAGTATATATACACAGCAGCTTCTAGTCCATCAGAGGTGCTCAACAAATAGTTGTTGAGTGAAAAGGTAAGTTGGACGTCAGGCTATTTAAGAAGAGACCCAAGCAATGTAGGCCATGGGCCATGATAAGGATAAGGGATAACTCAAAAAACAAAATTGGCGATGGCTTTATTCATTGGCTCTTATTTAGAGAGTGGCAGGGCTCATGTCTGTTCTTGAAGTTTGGAGATTAAATTAAAAATCCATTGTGACACTAAGAAGATTCCACTTTAGGGGTGCCTGGGTGGCTCAGTCGTTAAGTGTCTGCTCGATCACGAGCCCCACATCAGGCTCCCTGTTCGGCGGGAAGCCTGCTTCTCCCTCTCCCACTCTCCATGCTTGTGTTCCTGCTCTCGCTATCTCTCTCTCTGTCACATAAATAAATAAAATCTTAAAAAAAAAATTCCACTTCAGGTAAGGTACTGGTGAAAACAGATTAGATGTTCAACAAAAATCTGATTAAATAATTAACATATTAAACAAATAGTCGATTATCTGCTTTGTGCTTACTTGGGATATAGAGTGTTAAGCAGAAAAGATAGGCTCCTTGCAATGATTCACACAAAAAAATGTACATTTAAAAATTCATTAAATTCGGGTGCCTGGCTGGCTCAGTTGGTTAAGCGACTGCCTTCGGCTCAGGTCATGATTCCCAAGTCCTGGGATTGAGTCCCGCATCAGGCTCCCTGCTCAGCAGGGAATCTGCTTCTCCCTCTGACCCTACTCCCTCTTATGCTCTCTCTCAAATAAATAAATAAAATCTTAAAAAAAAATTCATTAAATTCATTGATTCATAGAAGTAGTTGATATATCCTCAAAGGCCAATGATAAAAAATATTTTGTTCAAGACCAATATAATTCTTTGAAGTTGAAAGTATCTCACCCAAAGATAAACTACATATTATAGTAGTCTAACAATATACAGATACATTTTTTCCTAGAGAATTAAATTTTTTAGTATATAGTAATGTACTAATGCCATATATAGGACTTCAGAGTTTCTGATGATGTTCAATGCCTCACCTTATTTTAATTCTCATAATCATACTGGAAGACAGATGGGATAGTTATTATCATGCCTGACTTCCTGTGAGGCACTGAGAGTTTGAGGGGACTGGCAATCCAGAATATGAATTCCAGATGGTTAATATAATATAGTCATTAAGAAGATGGCCATTAATAGATGGGACAGTGATAGGCAAAAAAATTTGGACAAAGATCCATCAGGTGAATTAGTGGTCCAGCAATATTTTGAGCTCATCCATATGGTTGATCTGCCTAATTCATTCTTTCATTTAGAGAATATTTTTTTGTTGTTTGTTTTTTTTTTAATTGAAGTACGGTTGACACACAGTGTTACATTAGTTTTAGGTGTATAACATAGTGATTCCACAAATCCATCCATTATGCTATATGCTCACCACAAGTGTAGCTACCATCTGTCTGTCCCTATATAATGCTATTACAATACCATTGATTATATTCCCTATCTTGTACCTTTTATTCCCATAATTTGATCATTCCATTACTGGGAGTCTATATCTCCCAATCCCCTTTACCCATTTTGCTTATTCTCCCAGCTTCCTTCCCTCTGGCAACCATCAGTTTGTTCTCTGTATTTATGGATCTGTTTTTGCTTTTTGTTTCTTTATTCATTTGTTTTGTTTTTTAGATTCCACGTATAAATGAAATCATATGGTATTTGTCTTTCTCTGTCTAACTTATTTTCACTTAGCATAATACCCTTTAGGTCCATCCATGTCACAAATGACAAGATCTTATTCTTTTTTTTTATGGCTGAGTAATATTATGTTGTGTGTGTATGTATAGGTATATGTGTGTGTGTGTGTGTGTGTGTGTGTGTATACCATGACTTCTTTATCCATTCATATACTGATGGACATAGAGTAGTATTTTTTAAGGTTAGCAGGAGGAGTTTTATAGTATACTATATTCTCAGACCCAGTAGACATTTTCTGGCAGGGATACAAGGAGATACATTTGAAAAGAAAGGATGCAATGCCTTAATAAAAAAATAGTCTTTGCCAAAATAGTAATATTCATGTGGAAACAGATGACCAAAAGTTCTTTCTAGGTACTGTACCCCAGAAGGAGAACATTGCATTCACATATTCTGGTAGGCACTGATAATTGCCAAGCTGAGATATTCTGTATTTAAAATAGCACAATGACAGTATTATATCAATTAGTTAAAATTCCACAGTGTTTTCTCAGTTAAGTTTTTCCTCTCTGTAAAGCTTTGGTGAGCTGTTATTGTGCCCAGAAGAGTGTGCATGTAGGCACTTGAGAAATATTTATTGAAATGAAATTGCTTGTGTGAGGGCCAGCAGTTGATCAAATGGAGAAGTAGCAAGCAAATATTAACAGAAAAAAAGAAATGGCTCCCCCCATCCCTGGCCTTTAGTTCAAGAGCTTTTAAAAAATTTTTTTTATAGTATATGAATATAATAGTTACATTTTACAATTGTTAAGGTAGAGTTAGACAAATCACTCTATTATCATGTTTCCCCAAACCCCTGGAATCTCAGTATTTTGTGGCTTGAACAAGTCAGTAAACTGTGCTAGAAGGAGGAAAGGGATGAAAGAAGGGAAGGAAGAAAGAAGAAGGGAAGGAACACCGTACCAGGAGCTCAAGGAGATGTATGTACAACATCTCATATAATCCTGTGATATTAGCCCTCTTTAGAGACAAGAAATGGAACACTGAGGGGTTGGACAGCCTGCCCTATAGTCCCACAGTCCTACAACCTGGAAGATAGGAGGTAGGAGGCACCTAGCTTTTGTTGTTGTTGTTAAATATTTGTTTATTTCTTATATATAGGGAGAGACTGCACATGAGTGGAGTCAGGGGCAGAAGGAGATGGGGAGGGAGAAAATCTCAAGCAGACTCCCTGCTGAGCACAGAGCCTGACACTGGGCTTGATTCCACAACCTGAGATCATGACCTGGGCCAAAATCAAGAGCCCGTTGGCCAACCGACCAAGCCACCCCAGCGCCCCTGGAGACACCTGGCTTTATGTTGCTGCTGCTACTTCTGCCCTTTCCCAGATATGCTGCTTCTGTGCCCAGATTCTTGCCTGGAAGCCTGGGGTTGCTAGTCAGTCTGGTTCAAGAACTCTTTTTTTTCTTTTCTCTTTTTTTTAGATTTATTTATTTTAGTGGGGGAGGGGCACAGGAAGAGGGAGCGAATTCTCAAGTAGACTCCCTGCTGAACATGGAGCCCAACACGGGGCTCAATCTCAATGATTTTAGAATCATGACCTGAGCCGAAACCAAGAGTTGGATGCTTAACCAACTGAGCTACCCAGGCACCCCTCAAGAACTCTGACAACAATGAGGGAGGGTTTAAGTTGGCTTTTACAAGGCAAACTAAATATTATTATTATTGTTGTTGTTGTTATTAATTATTATTATTATTTTATTATTTGGGGGGTAGGTAAAGAGAGAGGGAGAATCCCAAGCAGGCTCCACGCCCAGCACAGAGGCCAGTGCAGGGCTTGATCTCACGATCCCTGAGATCGTGACCTGAGATGATATCAAGAGTCCTATGCTTAGCTGACTGAGCCACCCAGGTGCCCCATGGCAAACTAAATATTAGTTGAGCATGAATGAGCCCACACTCTTAAAATAACTATATACAAATAGATATGCAAATAAACATGTATAACTCACTGAGCTCAGATCAGGCTTCTTCTTCTTTTTTTTTTTTTAAGATTTTATTTATTTATTTGACAGAGACACAACGAGAGAGGGAACACAAGCAGGGGGAGCGGGAGAGTGAGAAGCAGGCTTCCCACTGAGCAGGGAGCCTGATGTGGACTCGATCCTAGGACCCTGGGATCATGACCCGAGCCAAAGGCAGATGCTTAACGACTGAGCCACTCAGGTGCCACTCAGATCAGGCTTCTGTCTACACTGTGAACCAAATCTATCCTTGTTAAGGTTACCAAGTGACCTTCACGTTGTTAAATCCAGGGGGCAATTTTTAGCTATTATTTACTTTATTTATTAATCTATTTATTATTGCAAATCTATTGCATTTGCTACCATGTTTCCCCTTCTTTTTTGAGAAACCTTTTTTTTTTAACTTGTCTTCCCAGACACCACACATTCCTGTTGTTTTTTTTTCCTGCCATTTTATTGGCCACTCCTTAGTCTCCTTAGTGTCCTGACTTCTTGTTGGAGTGTCCCAGGATTCAAGTCTTTGACCTCTTCTCTTTTCCGTCTACACCCATTCACCATCTAGTCTCCTAACTTTAGTTCCCTACTGTATGCTGATCACTCCCAGCTTTCTCCAGGAAAGACCAGTTCCCTGGATGTATTCTCATATTTCAGTTGCCTCCTTGACAGTGCCATTTAAATGTCTAAAGGAGATGTCACACATGACATATTTAAAATTGAACCCCCAAGCATTTTCCCCAAAACCTGCTCCTCTGTAATCTATACCTCAGTAAATGGCAGGTCCATCTTTACAGCTGTTTTAGCCAAAACCCTTGGCATCATTCTGAAATTCCTCTTTTTTCTCTTACTCTATTTCCATTACATCAGCAAATCCTGTCAGCTTTTCCTTCAAAATATCTCCAGAATCTGCTCACTTCTCACCATCCCCACTGCCATTACCCTCATCCAAGCCACCAGAATCTCTAGTCCACTGTTACAGGAGACTCCTGACTGGTTCCTTTCTTTCCACCCATGACATCTTGTAGCCTGTTCACACAGAGACAGAGTGGTTGTTCCAAAATATGGCATAACGTCACTCCTTTGCTCTCCCTACCTTGACTTGATGTTCACCTTGGAACAAAACCCAAAGTCTTTATCATACCCTTCAAGGCCCTACAGAATTTGTTCTCCGGTCTCTCCGCCAGTTAACTCTGATTTTCTCTTCTACCTGTCAATCCCCTGCTTACTCATCTCCGGACACAATGGGGTCTTTGCTCTTCCTTTTGTACCCCATGAATGTTCCTTCCTCAAGGTCAGCAACAGCAGTTCCCCCTGGATGTCCATAATGCCCACCACCTCATTTTCAAAAGGATTTGCTCACATGTCTCCTTTGAGGTCTTTCCCAGCCACCCTATTTGAATTGCAGTTCTTCAAAAGCCATTTCCTGATTGTTTCATGCCAGTGATTTGTTTCTCTCCACAGCCCATATCGCCATCTGACATACTGTTCATTCCACTCATTTGTCTTTACTCATGAGAATGTAAGCTCCATAGGAACAGGGATTATTACATATGTCCCTGTCACCCAGAACAGTGCCTGGAACATAGTAGGCACTCAGTAAATACTTGTGGAATAAATGAATAGCTAATTTGAGCATATAAACTTAAATCTACATCTAACATAGATCTAACCAATGTATTTCTCTTTTTTTTGCACTTTTATTTTTTTATATATAAATATATTTTCTTTTTTTAATTTAAATTCAATGAATTAATATATAATGTATTATGTTTCAGGGGTACAGGTCTGTGATTCATCAGTCTTATATAATACCCAGTGCTCATTATAACACATACCCTCCCCAATGTCCATCACCCTGTTCCCACATCCCACCACCCCTTTCCCCTCCAGCAACCCTCAGTTTTTTCCTAAGATTAAGAATCTCTTATGGTTTGTCTCCTTCTCTGATTTCATCTTGTTTCATTTTTTCCTCTCTTCTCCTATGATCCTCTGCCTTGTTTCGGTAGATCTAACCAACGTATTTCTAATGTTGACTTTAAACCCTCCTGAGGACTGACTGAGGAAAATGCCACATATAACCCTGGATCAATCTGGACATGTTAGAGTGCTGGCCTTTGCCTGTCTTTCTTCTCTGTATCCCTCTCTGGAGTTCACTAGACTGTTTTCTCTGTTGCAGTCATGCAGGGAATTCTTAATTGTCTGTGGGCAAATGCTTAGACTTTACCATTTAAGTACTGTATCTTTATCAACTATATTTTCATAGCACTGGCTGTTCCTTTCACATACTAGAAATAGAGGAAGTAAAATTTTTTCTTGTGCTGCATTAAGTGCCGACCTTAGCTCCTAGTGATCACACAGACTCTTGGAATTTTATTTTCCGGTTTAATTACTTTGGGCCTATGTGAAGCTCTTAGAGTATATATTCATGTATTTCATTTATTCTTCTGGTATAATCCATATTTGCTTCAAATTCATGCAGAATGGCCTACTTAATATCAGAATGGTTATTTTATGTACCAGTTCTATAGATGTAAGTTCTTCCTCCAAAGAACTGCAACCAATAAGTATTGTTTCAGCAAGCAGGAGATTCTGTACTTCGTGGTTCTTGCTGATCCAGCTAAAAGACACTGAATGACGCATTTCACTTCCAGGGGCTATTGCTAGGTTTTGACAGTCCCTGGTACTATAAATAGCACTTCAGGGAACACTCAGGTACACTGGACATTTTCTTTGCAGTTCAGTTCAATGTTTGCAGAAAGAAAGTCACATGCTGTCTGGTTTGCACAAGTCCCTTGCCCCTTAGCGCCTCCCAAGTTCTAGACAGACCCACCCAGAGTGTACATTTTCTCATAAACACAGCATTTACTTTCAGCATACTTTATGCCTTTGTTTATACTGCTTCTCTGCCTGGCAAAATCCTATTCATCCTTTAAGATTCATCTCGAGTGAGAAAGCTTTCCCTGAGTTGGCTTGGCAGAAATTTGCCCTTTTCCTCCTGTGTGGGATTCTCCACAGCACTTAGAGCATACGTCTTCTACAACAATTTCAGCATTACGTTAAAGTCTGTTAGATAAGTTTCTATGTTCATAGTCCCCCTACATCCCAAACTGTGAGTCCTGAGGCCTCTGACTTTCGGTATCTTTTTGTATTTACCCCTAACAGCATAGGCAACACTCAGCCACTGTTTGTTGAGTGAATTGCAGATTGTAGGAATGAATGAAATTGCGTTCAGATAGGGAGATAGAATCCATTTGAGCTTGTTCCCAGTTTAATGCCTTTAAAACTAATCCTATGCTTAGTATGGATTTTTCTCTTTTCCCTAGCAGCCACTCTCTACAATGTACATGGTCAGTTTGATTCAAAATATGTTATATTTAAATACACTTCAGGGAATTAATTTTTTTATTGTTTATTTATTATTTTTTTTTAGTTTCAAAGGAACAGGATAGTTTATTCCTTACAGACTTCTTGGCATCTTTCTTTTTCCATGCTCTTTTGGTCTGCCCAGTCTTCAATCAAATTCTTCCAACGGGTCTGCTGTAAACAATGATTTTGTGAGCGGTTGTGTGTTCTCTGCAGTGAAAACCCGCCTTGTTTTCTGTTGCTAGGCAACCCCATTCCAGCTGCCCTTGAAGAAATGCGCGGTGGTGGGAAATGGTGGGATTCTGAAGAAGAGTGGCTGTGGCCGTCAAATAGATGAAGCAAATTTTGTCATGCGGTAAGAGAGAGCACCCACAGCGCGGCCTCTGCCTTCTCTCCTTTTCCCTACCCCTTCCACAAGCCCTGGGGCCTTTCAAAGCTAGTCACTTGTGATTAATCAGTTGTAACTGCTCTTTAGCTTCCCTTCAAGTTCATATACAAGTGAGTGTAGGAGAGGGCCAGGGAGCAAGGGAACATGCCCCAAGAAAGTACAAAACCAAGAAGGGCTCAGACGTCCTGGGGAGACCCAAAAGTAGAAACACTTAGATTTTGCTTTAGATTATATAGTCGGGTGATAAAAACTTCAAAGATTGTTTATAAATAAACGTTTTCATTTATTCATTTCACTCTACACCCTTTTCATCTTTGTTTTTCACAAACAAAGCAAGTGGGATATATAGCAAGTGGGATTTGAAGACAGATCTGATCTGTGTACGGCTGGGACAACTGGAAGGAAGGTGGGGGCAGAACTTTTGAGCAGCGAGGAAGTTTGGTTAAAGGACTGAGCAGAGTGGTGACATGTATGTCACTTGAAGGGGAACACAGGAGGCTTCTGCAGGGGTGTGTAAAAAACCGCTAAGATGCATTCAGCCAGGGGTGGAGACCATCTACCTCTAGTGGCATCAACCTGCTCTGTTGGGTGATTTTGACCAGAAGTGAAGACAGCAAGTGATTGGATTGACATGGGTTTGGGATTGTCTGGGTAAGAGGGAGGAAGGAGGGGAGTGACAACACGGAGAATCCTGGCTAGAGAGAGTGTGAGGTGACATACCTTGAAGTCTGGGCTGGATAGGAAGTGGGCTCTGAGAGGCATGAACAAGAGAGGAAGGGCACCAAATGGGGCCCAAGGACGGTGTGTTTTAGTCTGCTGCCTGCATCTGACCTGGGAGTTGTAGCTTGCCAGGAACTGTTTCTCTAATTGTTTCAGACCTGTGGGGCCCAGATACACAAGTTCCCCTTGGCCAGAGACAGGTGTTTAAGGGGCATCCCTTGTGTGTTCTGAAAGCACCTGCTGGTTTAGGCAGCATGGATCCACAGAAGAGTGCCAGACTGGGGTATACCCTTCCACAGACTTTGGCAGGGCAGATGAGTGCTAGGATGCTGGCACATCACCTGCTGAGTTTGGCATTTTACATCTTTTAAAGGGGGGAATGGGAGCACCATTCCAGGTCAAGCAGCACCAGCAAGGTAGGAGAATGCAAAAATGGTGCCAGCACCTCCATCCCTGGAGAGAATTCCAGCAGACCCTTGCCCTTCTGGCAGATGCTTTAAGATTAGCCAATGAATTTCTTTCACATATGGTCTAGGTGCTTTTCAGCTTGCTGTTTTTGCACTGGGACCCAAGGTAATGAGCCTGTGCCTGAGCCCTTTTAAGATGGGAGTCTCCATTTCCTACAGTCCTTTGGGTCTTCTAGGTATAAGCCATGCTGGTTTTCAAAGCCAGATGTTTCAGATCCTGTCTCTCTGGTGCAGGTCCCAAGGGTTGGGGTACATGATGTGGGGATCAAATACCTTGCTCGTTAGGGACAGGCTCTGTATTTGTGAGATCCCTCCTACTGGTGGCTTGCCGTGCCAGGAATAGGGTTTTTGACAAGACTATGTCTCTGCCTCTCCCACCTTTCTTGATGTGGTCCTTTTATCTTTTGTTGTGGAGTTGCTATTCAGCTTATTTTCAGGTCTTTTCCAGGGAAAATTATTCTATCAGTAGCTGTAGATTTGGTGTACCAATGCGAGAAGGTCAGTTCAGGGTCTTCCTATGCCACCATGTCGAACCCCTGCAAAGAATAGGGCCATTTTCATAATATATTTGAATTTTTTAAAAGCCTCATTTAAGGTTTACAATATGGGAGTAATTAAGTGGTTTTTTTTTTTTTTTAAGATTTTATTTATTTATTTGACAGAGAGAGAGCGAGAGAGGGAACACAAGCAGGGGGAGTGGGAGAGGGAGAAGCAGACTTCCCACTGAGTCAGGAGCCCGATGTGGGGCTTGATCCCAGGACCCTGGGATCATGACCTGAGCTGAAGGCAGACGTTTAACGACTGAGCCACCCAGGTGCCACAATTAAGTGTTATAAATTGTTTATAAATTATTCTTATTTGACCACTTATGGTTCTACTTATAAATGGTTGCTTCATACACATTTTTTGGGTGCCCTGAGAAAATTCGGGTAGTATCATACGTTCAAGTTAAACATTTAGTGAATACATATGATTAGAAAGCATGTAGTATGTCTGATCTTAGACTATAGGGTGCATGGAGAGTTACAGTGAGAGAACAGATCCAAAAATAGCCTTACCTGCACACAGTGATATACCACATTACAGTTCAAAGTGTTTTTCAGTATTAGGATATAACAGTATTATAATTTTCTTTGCCTAGACATTTTCAAGTACATTTTCTTATCTTTTTTTTTTTTTTTTAAGATTTTATTTACTTATTTTAGAGAGAGAGAGCATGAGCAGGGGGGAGGAGCGGGTAGAGGAAGAGGGAGAAGCAGACTCTGGATGAGCAGGGAGCCCGACGCAGGGCTCGATCCCAGGGCCCCAGAATCATGACCTGAGCCGAAGCCAAATGCTTAACCGATTGAACCACCCAGGCACCCCTCAAGTACATTTTCTTTTTTTTTTTTTTAAAGATTTTATTTATTTATTTGAGGAGAGAGACTGAGAGAGAGAGAGCACATGAGAGGGGGGAGGGTTAGAGGGAGAAGCAGACTCCCTGCCGAGCAGGGAGCCCGATGCGGGACTCGATCCAGGGACTCCAGGATCATGACTTGAGCCGAAGGCAGTCGCTTAACCAACTGAGCCACCCAGGCGCCCCTTCAAGTACATTTTCTAATGCTAAACATCTATTTCTTGTTTTTCAAAGTAAACATTTGCTCTATAGTCCAAAGTAACACTTTAAAAAATAATATTATTGAATACAATTTATCTGGAAGGTCTGCAAGACAAAGGTAACATGCTTGCATCTTGGAGATGATTTGTGTGGCTCAGGGATACAAGTGAGGACAACATCATTTTGGTGCGGTAGAATTATGCTCAAATGTGTGTTTTACATACTTAAATATGCGTAACACTTTTAAAGTTTTTATTTAAATTCCAGTTAACATGCAGTGTAATACTAGGTTTTAGGTGTGCAACATAGCGATTCAGCACTTCCAGAAACACCCGGTGCTCATCACAACAGGTTCACCCCTCAGTCCCCACCACCTATTCAACCCATCCCCCTCGCCTGCCTCCTCTCTGATAACCGTCAGTTTATTCTCTATAGTTAAGAGTCTGTTTCCTGGTTTGCCTCTCTCTCTCTCTTTTTCCCTATGCTCATTTGTTTTGTCTTCTAAATTCCATATATGAGTGAAATCATATGGTATTTCTCTTTCTCTGATATATTTCACCTAGCACAATACTCTCTAGCTCCATCCATGTCACTGCAAATGGCAAGATTTTATTCTTTTTGATGGCTAAGTAATATTCTGTTGTCATGGAATGACACTTATCACTTCTTTAACACTTCTTTACCCGTTATATATCACTTCTATATCCATTCATCAATCAATGGACACTTGGGCTGCTTTCCTATTTTGGCTATTGTAAATAATGCTACTATAAACATCAGAGTACATGTATCCTTTGAATTTGTGTTTTTGTATTTTTGGGTTAAATACCTAGTAGTGCAATTGCTGGGTCGTAGGATAGTTCTAGTTTTAACCTTTTTTTTTTTTTTCAAAAAAATTTTAAAAGATTTTATTTATTTGAGAGAGAGAGAGTGAGAGCACAAGCAGTGGGGGGAGGGGTAGAGGAAGAAGGAGAAGCAGACTCCCCGCTGAGCAGGGAGCCTGATGCAGGACTCAATCCCAGGACCCTGGGATCATGACCTGAGCTGAACCCAGATGCTTAACCAACTGAGCCACCCAGGCGCCCTATTTTTAGCTTTTTAAGGAACCTCCATACGCTTTTCCAGAGTGGCTGTACCTGTTTGTATTCCTACCAATAGTGCAAGAGGGTTCCCCTTTCTGCACATCCTCAACAATACCTGTTGTTTCTTGTGTTGCTGATTTTAGCCATTCTGAGAGGTGTGAGGTGATATCTCATTGTAGTTTTAATTTGTAGTTCCCTGATGATGAATGATATGCATAACATTTAAAAAGTAATTTTATGACTTTTTTCTATTTAAAGATTCCTCTTCACCAAGCCCATTCCCCTGCTACCTCTATGCCCCAATTCAAAGGATATTTATCTTTCATCAATTCTGTGATCACATCTTTTAGGATCATGAGCACAGTTACTAACATACATTAGCCATTAATATCTGTTAATTGTGCCAATGAGCGATAATGCAAAGTTTGAAACACTTTTACACAATTATGCCTTATTAGAAACAATTTGTATTAAATGTGCCTTTTATATAAATCTATATTATTATCAATTTAGGAATCGAGGAACTAAAATTACAGTGTGCTTTTTCTAAGAGCTACAAGGAAGTGTCATAGACATTTGCACTTGAAGAACTTAAGACCGATATTTACACCAAAATGCAGTATCATTATTTTCCAGAAATGCATTTATAAAATATTATCTTAATTACTTTAAGCATTTCCTTGTGTTGTAGGATTTGACAATCAGTATCCAGAAGTTTTTCTTGAGCTTTTACTGTGATAGAAGGTATGAAGGAACCCAGGCATATGAGCCATGGATCGAACTACAAGGAACACACAGAAAAACAAAGTATTTGTTCATTAAAACTGACATGTTTCATTAATGACAAAACAGGTTGACTGCATTCTCCAGCAGTATTCAGAGGTTACAGTTTTGGTATAATGTGTTTGATTCTTGAATGTTATGAAGGACCATCAAGATCAAAGCTTCCTTAAGACATAAATGCTCAAATTTTAGCTTATGTTTTATCCTGAAAGTCACCTTCATCTTTGCAAAGATCAGTTAAATCACAAGACCATAGTCAGCACTCCTGCCAGATGAGCCTGGTTGGTAACACTGAAGCTCACTCCCTCACAAGTGTCTTCAGAAACTACATGGGATATGGTGCGACCATGAGACTATAAACACCTCAAGAGGAGGCCCTGTGACTTGGCTCTCCCTGCTCCCCAGACCCTAACAGTGACCACTCAATGGGCACTCAGCAAAAGTCACCAACTTGCTGACTAAATAATCTGTGGGTAGCTGCCTGAAGATCCAGCATCTCTTTACTGTAGAGCAGATGAAAGAAAGATTCCAAATCAACTGAGACAAATTCCGCCCAAGATGCCCTGATGTGGTAGGAGTCACAAGACAACATCAAGGAACTTGAGCTGATCAGCTGAGTGGGTGCATGGACAATTCCATGTCCTGGGGAAATTTGTGGGGTAAATTTAATAGTTGGGGGATGGCAGAGACCTTAATGTTTATATCTCTTTACCTACAAATAAATGATGTTTTATTTTAAGTAGGCAAGAGTTAGAGATGCTCTGATATGGTAGGAGTCAAGTTAGAGCTAGGGGTGGAGAGGAGAAATTAGGACAGAGTAATAAAAGAAAACCTAATGGGATCTACAGATTCATTTAGGGTCTTCATAAAAAGTATATATTTGATTATAAATATATTTCTGATACACGATATTTTCGAGTTTTTACTATGTGTGAGGTATCAAGGTAGGGACTTTTTATATACATTTCTTACTGTAATCCTTACAACAACCTCATTAAAGAAAAGTTATTATCTTCATTTTGTGTCGTGAGGAAACCAAGGCCAGGCAGATGAATTAACTTGCCTGAAGTTCCAAGGGCAGAAAGCCGTGGGATTTGGATTTGTAGTTGCCATATTTTCCATTGTAAACATTCATAAGACATTGTGGCCAAGGAAAGCAATCGGGGCTGGGGTGGTGTGTGTGTGTGTGTATGTGTGAGAGAGGGGAGTTATTTTTGTCACCAGGAAAGCATCACGTATACTCTTTCCCTTGGCTGAACTGGGACAGTGGAGAATCAATGCATTTCTTTAGATAGCAAATCATTGTGTTTCACCAGTAGTCAACCCATACATTGATCATGTACACAGAAGTTGGACATGCATTGATCTAGGTGGCAGAGTTTGCTCTGAATGTACTGTTATAATTTAGAATTTGGGAACAGAAAGAAAACCACAAGCAAATACAATTCTCCCCTGTGTCTTGAATTTTCTGGGTATACAGAGAACACTGCAAGCCCTGTGTCCTTATGTACCACACCCTCCTGAGCTCTAGTTTCAAGCCTAATACTTCCTGTCCTACCACCCCCAAAATATTTTGAATGGAATAAATTCATTCTAGTTAATGTCTTCTTTTTAATAGATTACTTAACTCTGTGGTAGTTGACATTTTCTTCTAAAACAGGACTTGTTTTTATGACTGCGTTTTGAAGATGGTTATAGTTAATCATCTAATGACTGTTAAAAGGGAGAGGTGATAAAAATGATTATTTATGAGTTGAGCTAGATCTAGTAAAATTCCTATTTGTCATGATAACTGACTTGATTTAAAAGGTTGTAAATCATTCTAAAATGTTTTGTTTCTCTAGATGCAATCTTCCTCCTTTGTCAAGTGAATACACTAAAGATGTTGGATCCAAAAGTCATTTAGTGACAGCTAACCCCAGCATAATTCGGCAAAGGTAAGAGTTTATGACTTCTGTTTGTGAGGAACTAAAGAGGAAGGCCCTTGAAGTATTTAACATCTTAAGGCAATGAACATAATTCAGTTTGAGAAACAAAGAAGAAAACCATCTGGACAGGCAGGAAGGATGAAGGAGGGAATTGTAAATAAACTTAGCAGGATTATGGGAATCTAAACACTATTTTATGCTTCTTCTGGGATTCTGTTTCTTGCCTTTAGAGATGGTAGAAATAACATGAGAATCATTGTTTTACTCAAAGAAGCAATACAACCACCTGCTTACTCATATCTACTACTTTCTAGTCCCAATTCATTGATTGGCATTGATTGGTGAACTGAATTAATAATTAGTTTTGTTAAAAAATTAAAAAAAAGGAAATGACCCATCTACTGCATATGTATGCATGAAAATAGCAAAATTGTCAGAATATACAGGAATGATATACAGGAAGGATGATATTACATTACCTTATATTGCGTTCAATCAGATTTGGGAAAGCAGGTGGAAAATTCTTGCTCCCAAATCAGTTCTGGACATCTTAGACAGCTGCTGTGGAAGCTTTTGGGGGTTGGTCTCTAGTTGACAAAGCCCATCAGTAAACTATGGGTTGTTTGTCCAAGGATTGCTCATTGTAGAGAATGACTCAATCTCTGTGAAAAGAAAAGTGAAACATTGCCTTATACTCTCCTGCATAGCTAGCAATTAAGACTGAAATACCCAGACGTTGTGGGCTCAGGCACTTGTCATCTAAGGGAATCTTATTCAAGTGACCAGCACATATGTGCTATAAGCAATGTTGCACTACTCATTTTGGTTCATGAGTAAGCATTCCCATATAATAAATGTCTAGAAATACAACCAAACAGTTCTTAATTTTGGCAGATACTGTGAAATCACCTCTCCAAAATGTACCATTTACTTTCTCTTTTGTAAAGGATAAGACTGCCTGTTTCCCAATACTAAAAGCAACATTATGTACTATTAATCTTTTAAATTTTTGGCAATTTATTGGGGGCGAGATGATATATTATTTTTTACTTAATATGCATTTTTTTTTCTGAACACAGCAAGGGCTGAGTGAGTATTGACTGTTAGTATTTTCTCTGTGAATTGCCTTCTTGTATTTTTTGCTCATTTTGTGCTATTTTTCTTTTTAAAAAATATTTTCCTGTTGGTCTATAGGAACTGTTTATATTATAGGTGTTAACTGTTTATATTATAGATATGTTTGCTGTATATGTAGCAAATATTTTCTTCCAGCCTCTCATTGATCTTTTAACTGATGTCCTTTCAAAATTTAATATGTTTTATGCAATGAAATTTGTAGTCTTTTCCTTTATGGCTTCTTTTAAAAAAAACAATCTTTCTTTGGATGATCTTCCTTACCCACATCCCTTCCATTGAAAAAAATATTGTCCTGTATTTTTCTAGTGCATTTATAGTTTCATTTTTCATATTTAAGAAATTTAACCCAGGGGCGCTGGGGTGACTCAGTTGGTTGAGCATCCAACTCTTGATTTCAGCTCAGGTCATGATCTTGGGGTTGTGAGATTGAACCCCACATCGGGCTCTGAGCTCAGCGTGGAGTCTGCTTGAGATTCTCTCTCTCCCTCTTCCTCTACCCCACCGCCTGCTTGTACACACTCTCTCTCTCAAAATAAATAAATAAAATATATTTTTTTTAAGATTTTATTTATTTACTTGACAGAGAGAGAGACACACAGTGAGAGAAGGAACACAAGCACGGGGAGTGGGAGAGGGAGAAGCAGGCTTCCCACGGAGCAGGGAGCCCACTGCGGTGCTCGATCCCAGGACCCTGGGATCATGACCTGAGCCGAAGGCAGATGCTTAATGACTGAGCCACCCAGGCGCCCCATAAAATCTTTAAAAAAAATTATTTTAAAAATCCATCGTTATTTCCTTGATCATTTTTAAGTTATCTAATTTTTTTGGCATAAGCTTAAATTGTCACCAAGTATGTACTTTCAGTGTATTCTATATTGTGCATATGCTTTAAATATATATTGCCAAAATCTCAAAAGTGCAGATTTAGCTCTTTGGATGTTACACGTCCTCAGTGTTCTTTGTCAAAGGAATTCGTAAGTTGAGCTTTCTGTCAGAGAAAGGCTGACCACCTTTTAATTCAAGTAAGTGTTAAAATCTGACCCATATAATCATCTTACTTCTGAATTCTAATTATTCAACATATAAGTAAGGTATGGGAGTTGCCAATAGTTTATCCCCTGGATAAAATGAGGTATAACCTCTTTGTATTTCTTATAAGGATCTTTTTGCTTTTTCTCAAGGGACACTCCCTTAGACATTGTGTATCTTGGAAATGTTTTTGCTGGCCGGAGTGGTTTTTACACTCTGGGACAATGCTTCATTATAACATTTGGGTGGTAGGAGGTATGCCTTTTGTGAAGTGGAGGAGGGAAAATTATGGAAGTAGAGTCTGGAAAAGAGATAGTTGCCTAGACTGTCAGATTAGGCTTCAGCAAGTAAGTTTTAGAAAAGTATGTAAGTGGAAGTTGAGGATTTGGAAGTTTTGGGGGGAGAGGGAAGTAACAATGGAAGCTTCGTAAGGACAGTGTTGCCAAGGTGCTCATTCAACAATACTCTTTGAAATCTGCTCTGGGACAAGGAATACTAACTTGAATGAGACACAACTGAAGTTCACACCCTGAGGTTGCTCACAGTCAGCAGACATTCCCGTGGTCCTATTGAATGGTCTGTACCAGGGTCTTGGGGGTTCCCTGCACCACTTCTGAAGTTTATAGAAAAATTTCATATATGTGCATGTATTTTTTTTTATCAGATTTTCCATGGGTTCCATTACTCACAGATGCTTAAAATTTACTGGCTGAGCCTGAGTCATTCTACAGTAGCATGATGTAAAAATAGAGATGAGAGTTCTCAAAGCTTGCTTTCAAAGAGTTTTCCAGTAGAGCTGAAAACTCAATTAGCCATTTGCCCATACCAGGAGTCCAGTATATATTGGAGCAAATGATTGTTAAAGGTAAAAACTGAAACTTAATTGATTGTCCTATTATGACATTAAGAATTCATTTTTATGCTTTGAGGCCCCAACTTGGGAAATGATTATTTGCTGCCACTAGCAAAGAGCAGCAGGATTCTGAGTGTGTGTGTGTTTCCATGTAAGCATATTAGGGGGTTAATATAGGTGTGAGCAGCTTGGGGTCAAGACTCCTTCATCTGTGTTCCTGAGACCCCAGCATGTTGTTTGGCATACAAGACGTGCAGACCAAATGTTTATGGAATGAATAAGTAAGTGAATAAATATATTTTAAAATCTCCTTTAAACCAAATTTTATAAATCAAATTTGAATGATGTGGTTTGAATTGTCTTATAAAAGGAGATTTTTTTCCCTTTGATGTCAGTTAAAATACTTATGGTCTTAAGATGAGGAGATGACTTTTTAGTAACAGATTTCAAAAGAGTATTAGTGGAATACTCAGGTGGGAAAACTTACTCTTTTTTTTTTTTTAAAGTTGACATGAATTAGGAAACAAAAAAGTTTTTAGGACAAATGAAGTGTAAATCAGTGGTAGAATTAACATTTTAAAATTTGTAAATGCATACCTTTTAATTCATTAGGATGATATGAAACCCCAGTATTTATTTATTTATTTATTTTTTAAAGAATAGGTCTTTTTTTTTTTAAGATTTTATTTATTTATTTGAGAGAGAGAATGAGATAGAGAGAGCATGAGAGGGGGGAGGGTCAGAGGGAGAAGCAGACTCCCTGCTGAGCAGGGAGCCCGATGCGGGACTCGATCCCGGGACTCCAGGATCATGACCTGAGCCGAAGGCAGTCGCTTAACCAACTGAGCCACCCAGGCGCCCGAAACCCCAGTATTTATGTTGAGGTTCTTAATATCAAATAGGGCCTGGGTAATCTCTTCCCATACAATTGGAACAGACTTCATCCAATGATTATTGCCCCTGATTTTGCTAAAGACAACTGGGACTGTAGCGATATTGGCAGGGAGAACAATTATTTATTTTATTTATGTACTTTAAAGATAATTTGAGAATTCAGGAAAATAACTTTGATCTAAAGAAGATTATAGCAGGTTCTCTTTAAAATTCTATATGACTCACGTCCCAGACTGTGCTCCTAAAACTTCTGTATTTGTTCTGCTGGATGACTTCTTTTTCTTTTCTCTCCAAACTCAGAGCAGCTTATCAGTGTTTGCATCAAGACTTGGCATTCACTGATAGCCGTTCAGTCTAACGTCTGTCATGATGTAAGAGAATTAAGAAGCAGATACTAAAACTGGAACTAGGGAGAGCAAGTAGAAGATAGGGAAGAGATGCCTCTAAAAAGGTACAGATCTTCATGAATTTGTGTGTGAGAGACAATATGATGTAGTGGTGAGGAACGCAAGTTTGGCTTTAAACGGATTTGTGTTCAAATTCTGGTGCCAGTACTAATGGGCTTCTACTTGCTGGCTGTGTAACATTAGTTTCTTAACCTCCCATCTGTCAAGTGAGAATAAAATTGTCTTGAGGATTGCTGAGAAATAGATGAGATAATATAACGGTGTCCAGTAGAAGCTGTTCTGACTGACATCCAGCGTCGCTACTCAAGAGGATTCTCCTTTTGGAATACATTTTGTTCTTGGATAAAACATATTTTCAACTGTATTATTGGGCTTATCAAATTCAGGGACTCTCCAAGGGTATCTTCACACTTCTCCCCCAAACTAAAAAAACCCTAAAAAACAGAAAATCAGGGAACTAAAGCCAACCATGAGATATAAAACTCTGATCTCAATGCTAAGGTCAGGAGACCAAATCCAGGACCTACACACTATTGTGTGTCCTGGGAGCAGTGGAGGTGAGCTTGGCACCAAGAACCCAGCTCCTAACACAGAATCGTTATTACATCAAGTGTCCCTTTATTTCCTTCCTCCCTCCCCGCTGTCATCTTCTAATCCTTAGCATTAAATAGCAGTTCAGAGCAACTGTTACTCTAAAAGCCTTGGTTCATAATTAGTAGATAGATATTGGAGTAGCCTAAATTCTCTTGGTAATTTCATGCAGGTCCATTGAGAATGGCTTACATCCCAGTGATAAAACATTAGGGGTGGACTCAGCAAGAGTACCAGTTTAGGAATCTTTACACAGGATTTATATTCACACCACCATACCAAAAATTTGTACCTGCTCCTCCTCAGCCTCCTTTTTAATGTGTACTTCAGTTGTATAGTTTTCCTAATCAGCAGAATGTCAGTGAGTTTCAATTAGAGTGGAAGGAAAGGAAAAAGTGAAAGTGGATTTCTGAAAACCAGTGGGATGGCATTGGCTGTGTGATCTGAGATAAGTTACTCAGCCACTCTCTGCATATAGCATGGCAGGAAAAATGTTGTTAACAGTTGGCACCAGAATTTTGTTTAGCAATTGTGCTGCTGTGTATGGAACTCTTTCTTGCAGACTTCTGGGAGTTAGGGAGAGACTCGGGAGCATGGTGTTGATTCCAGAGTTGAATGTGAGTAGTAGAAAAGTATAGAACCACTGGGATGAGCCAAAAGAGGGGAGATAAGGAAAAAAGAAGGCTAGAGAAGGGAGAGGTGGTGAAGGAGCAGGAGAGAAATCTCTGGCAACCTTAGGCAGGTTGGCTAGAAAAGAACTGAAATGTCTAAAATCAGTTGTAAATGGTTTTCCGGAAACTATGTGTTCTGATATTATTTCCCCGTGACCTCCCTCTCACCTTCTCTTACTCTTCAGATTTCTCATATATCCAGGCATTTTTATATATGATGTGTGTGTGTGTATAAATGATGGAGGGACTGTTTCATCTGGGATCAATGTGGTCTGTGCTCTGAATGATGGCACTTAGGGGCAGAGAGGGCCTTGAAAACGTAATTCTACTAGGAATATTCAGATTGAAATCCTGGCAAGTGTTACACTTGTACTGACTGCATGCCCCTCTGGAATGTGGAGGCACCCTCTCGACTCACAGAGATATTCAGTTAGAGCCAAGGCATCTGTGCCCCAGCTTAACTGTGGGAGGCAACCTTAGATGTAAAGTCTGAAACTGGCTAATTATCTTACCAAACTCCATATGTGCTAAGAGCTTCTTTGGGGAAGATGGTGGGGGTCCATCTGTGAACAGTTCCATTTCATGGAGTTCATTATGTATGCAGTGATTCAGATTGTTCAGCTATTAATGAACTTTACTAATTATCCTCACACAAAAGGCCAAGATGGTAGTAATTATTAGTATGTCTGTGAATGTTTCTATGGTCTCTGTGAAAATTACTTTATTGTTAAATTTATATTTGTAATAAATTTTACTGGAGCATATGAACCATGTGGATTAAATAGAATGTAGTTTTAGAAATTATTAATTATAATTGTATTTAATTATATATTGGTTAAAATAATGTTATATATTCTTATTGAAAAATGTTTGGCTTTCAACTTGAATTATAAGAACATGTCTCTAGAAGTTTCTATTACTAAATTGCTTTAATTTGTTTAATAGAAGGATTTTTTTTAAATCAGAGTTTTAGTGTTTGGCTGATCTATAAATCATGATATGCATTTTGGCTTACGTTTCCATTATTAGCTCTCATATCTGGATCTCTGTGACACAGTGACACACACCTGCACACACAGCAACAGCCAAGGAGGAGAGCATCTTAAAAATCAGAGTTGTGGTGTAAATGATGGACAAGGGCAGAATATAAATTGATAGGACAGATGGCATATTTGATAAATTACTACTGCAAGTACTAGTGAAGGGAAAGACAGAAGGCAGGCATGCCCACAAAATAAAATGATGTCTTTTATTGATTATGAGATGTACCATTTTTTGTATTTTAGTATCTCTGAGACTGAGCTGCCTTTTATAGCCTCTGTTGAGCCGGTAGAAGCTGAAGCATAGTTGACACTGGCTGAGGGAGGAGGCCCTTGGTCAGAGCTGCTCCTGTCCTGTCATCTTAAGTGATGTTTGTGCATCATTGGCACTGCACATATCAAGTTTGATTGGCATCTAAAATATCCCTGAAAAGTTGGAATATCTACTGGGTATTAAAAAAGACATGAAAACAGAACAGTGGGGTGGCCAACTTGATTTATAAGCAAACTAGTATTTCGGGGAAACGATGGAAACAATTCTATATTTTCTTGTAAAGCAGCAAAATAAGAGGGAAGAAAATCACCCACATAGATGCAACTGTATTAGAAGTGGTTGGTAAGCTGGACGCAAAGTGATTCTCTGTATCACATGCCAAAGGGTGCAAGCGAAAGCAGAAAAAAAATCTCTCGATGATACTGCGGGACGATCCATAACACTATTGTAAAAACACTGAGTCCTAGTTTCTTTTTCAGTGTTCTTCTTTTCTGTATTATTGGAAAATAATATGATAACATCTTCTATGTGATGAAATATAATGTCTTTTAAATAAACGATACCTGCTAGTTACTCAGAAATTTAAATGATTAGATAAAAGAGATAGGAACCACCCTTTGGAGGAAAAGAGCCACGTAAAAGAGAGTATCCAAAGCCCTGCTTAACTGTGAGGTGCATGGGACTGGCGTCAGGAGAGGCAGGTGGGGCAGGGATTCACGTCGTCCTGATCTTTCAGTGAGAACATTGGTGACAGACAAGTTGAAAGATATGCTTCAGTCAGATATGAAGTGGCCGACTTAGCCCCAACCTAGGTCTTTGGACTCTCTTTTCTTGGGAAGTAGTTGGAGATGCCACCTAGGGGTGTATAGTTGGTATCGCAGTTCAGAGAGTTCTAAATAGGAGAGAAAAGAAAACTCTAAGAGGCCCATAAATGACTTGACCATTTATTAAAAGGGAAAGGGAGGGGGACGCCTGGGTGGCTCAGTCAGTTAAGCGTCTGCCTTCGGCTCAGGTCATGATCCCAGGGTCCTGGGATCGAGTCCCGCATCGGGCTCCCTGCTCTGCGGGGAGCCTGCTTCTCCCTCTGCCTCTGTCTCTCTCTCTGTCTCTCATGAATAAATAAATAAAATCTTAAAAAAAGGGAAAGGGAGGATTTATTAATTTAGAAATAATTGGGTGAAACTCCTGGGGAGGCAAAAAAAAAAAAAAAAAAGGAGCGATTTCTGACTTTGTAACACTATATTACGATATTCTGCCAGCAACAGGAGATATAAAAGAGTAGAAGAATACATGTTCAATAAATGTTAAAAAACACCACAGGAAGCCACAAGATTACTACTTAAACATGATGAACCAGCAGGAAAAAGACCACAGGCTGCTACAAGTTAATACAGGAAATCTTTTTATGAAGATGTAATTCACAATATCTCCTATTTCCAGTTGTTTTTTGGAGCTGTGGAAAAGAGAAGCACCCCATCACAAAATAATTGCTTGTAGTGGTAGCTTTAACTAACCCCTAACCATTTCCCATCTGGATAAAAGGCAATTACTTGTTTTCAGGATAAACTGTGATTACCCCTTACCATGTTCTCTGCTTCTGTTTCCCTCTATGCTTTTACAGTCAATTGTCACAGCTAAATTATCTCATGATATTTTAACTGTGAGATGTTCTTCTTTAAATTCTTCAAATTACTTTCCTTCAAATGAGGCCAAGTCATTGTCCTCCCTTTCAAGCCACCTCTCTAACACTATGGGGCCCCTTCTCCTCTCGACCGCTCCTGCCATTTCGCCACTAGCGTGGACCTTTACTCTTCATAGTGACTACATGAGGCTCATGAGCCACACTCTCTGCTTGGTGTCTTTTTTTTCTCATAGTGGAATAGTTTCTGCTCTTTACTGCCACCATCACCCCCTGTTAGATGTGTTTACAATTCAAAGAGGGGGCAGTTAGCTAGTTCTTTCACATACCACCAAGAATTGCCCACGAGTGGATGAGCAATCCCACAGCATTTCTCAAGTCCATTTACTTGCCCACTTCCAGATAACTTCCAGATAACTACCATATCTTCCCCTTCGTCAAACCCCCAGCACATCCTCCTCATCCATCTCCTCCAGGTAATAACCTTGCTTTCTACTTCCCTGAGAAAACAGAAGTGATGAGAAGGAAGCCTGCTCTCACCCTAGAATCCCAGTTCCCCCTGTGAATACAAGTACATGTCTTGTTTCTTCTTTTCCTTGTCTTTTAAATGTGTCTCTTTGTAGTAAAACTTTCCAAATCTTAGCCAGTTGTTTAAATGGCATTCAGCAGTATCAACCATGAATTTCAGTCCTGGAATCTTATATGTTCTAATATTTACCTGATGCAAGGTTGTTAACCTAGAATCCTCCTTTACCATCAGTTTAAGAATTCCCTTCACCTTTTACCTGTATTGGATCTCCTAATTCATATAACCTGTATCGTCTTCCTTGGATTATTTTTTTCATTTTGGTGGTGCCCATTCTCCCATAGCTTCCCAGGGAAAGGTACAAAGTTTTGGGATCTTGCATGTCTGAAATTATCTTTAGTCTACTCTCATACATGATTGGTGTTTTTGCTAGGATTTTATTTCTGGTTTGGAAATCCTTTTCCTTTAGCATTTTGAGGATATTCCTCCAGTGTTTTCTAAATTTCAGTGTTTTTTGAGAAAATGGATGTCATTCTCATTCCTGATCTTTCATATATGACTTGGATTTCTATTTCTCCCTGCATTCCAAACTCGTCTTCTCTTTACTCCCGCTCCCATACCCTTCTCCCCAGCCCCCCACCTCAGTATTTTGAAATTTCATAATGGTGTGCCTCATTATTGGCCTGATTTATTCATTGTGCTAGTACTCAGTGGATCTTTTCAGTCTGCAAGTTCATGTCCTTCCACTTTGGAAAAAGTACTTAAGCTGTTTCTTATCTCCACATTGTTAACTGCAGTGCCAATTGTCAGTTCTCACCTTACTTTACCTGTTAGCCCCACATGATATATTTGATCCTTCTCTCTTTCTGAATTCACGTTTCTCACTTAGCTCCCAAGTCAATACTTTTGATTCTCCTGCTGTTTCAAAAACCACTACTTCTTGGTAGATTTCTGGCTTCTACTCATCTCTTAACCCTATAAACACTGGAGTGAAGGAACCGATCCTTTAACTTCTTTTTTTCTCTGTTTATTCATTCCCTACAGGATTTTTTGCAGTCTCATGGCTTTAAATGCTATCTATATTCTGATGACTCCTAAATTTGTACTGCATCTATTTCTTTATCTCCAGACTCATAGGATATATTTATCTCCAGACTCATATACCCAACTCCCAGCTTGGCTAACCTATTTGGATACCTAATATGAGTATCAAACTTAATGAGTACAGAACTCCTAATTTCCCCTCTCTAAGGCCTATGTGTTCTACCATTTTCCCCATCTCAATAAACGGAAACTCGATTTTTCCAGTTGCTCAGTTCAAAAGCCTTGGAGTCTTCCTTGGCTTATCTCTTTCTCTCACACCTCACATTTTATTAAATCCAAGACCAAATTATGAGGAGCCTCCTTTCAAGCATTGTAACCATTTCTCACTTTCTCCACTGCCACCACCCTCGTCCAGGCTGCCATGATTTCTCTCCTGAATTATGGCAATCGTTTCCCAACAAATTTTTATGCTTCCACCCTTACTACTTGTGCCATTTAGTAGCTTATTATGTCTCAGCTACAACCTTCCTATACCTTGTTTTGTGATGCTAGACCCAAGACTGTACAAATCACATTTTTCCTTTGCCAGTTGAGTCCCTGTGAGGCTTTCCAATAGTGCCGGTGGGGCACTAGACAAAGGCTGGAGAAAGAAGAGGGGCCTTTGTTCTTCCTGTTGGCATCCTGTGGTTTTCCTGTCTTCTTGTGGTTCTTGTGAGTATAGCCCTAGCATCAGCTCCTTTCCATAGCAGTAGCTGATCCCAGTTGGCAGTTTTTTCCAGCACTTTCAAACCAGTCAACACAGATAAAAGATCCTTATTCTTGACATTTAGTCATTTGGCATTTGGAATACTACAACCCAGTCTGAACAATGTAGCCTGTTACATTGGCATAGAGTAGAAGAATTAATTTCTGTGTGGCCATCCCAAATTCTTATGCTTCCTTCCTCTCTTTTCAGGCATGTTCTTCCTACATGGGCTTGTTTTTCTACCTTGAATTTCTGTTTCAGTCTGTAACAACTATTTTTTGGTGATGCTCTTTCAGCTCAGGGAAAAAATGGCTTATGTTAATTAATTTGATCAGTTATTTGCCTCTTACCTGTCAAGGTGTGAAGGTGTTAGGGACAGCAGTGGTGATGGTGAAGCAGTTGGAATGTCAGGTCAGGATCCCCAGCAGGGCATGGGGTCTTTGGAAAAGCATATGCTAATTATATATTTAAATATTTATATTTGGAAAATTTGAGGAATTTCCCTTTTACTTTCACAATTCAAATTATAGGCAGCCAAGCTCAGCAATTTTGGTCGGGGGTTGTTTAGTATTTGTAGAAGATCTGTGATTCTTAGAGGAGGTCACACCCACCTTGAGAAGAACATCAGAACCTGGAAAGGCAGTGACCCAAGAGATCTTCATGCTTGTTAAAAAGGAATTTGGGTTAAAAAAAAAGTCTGAGAAATTCTGCTTTACATTGACCCTTTTTTCCCCATTTTGGTTCTCTTCCTCCTGTTTCGGGTGATGTGGTGTTCCTCTGTTCCAAGAGTCCTGTCCCCAAGGCAGAGCCCTATGATTCAGATCTTCTCAATGCCCAGTCCTTATCTTTTCTTCTTAAGATGATAACAAGTCATTTGATGAGCAGTTCTTTGTTGAAGTATTAATGGTTGATAGTGTGTTAATGTGCCCCCCCCCCCCCAGTGGTTTTACTGGTACTACCTGGAGGAAACGAAGTGCTTTAGCAAATTAGAATAATTCTCTCCCTAAGGAAATGCAGACACCTTGACTATTTTGGAGGGGGTGGTGTTGGGGAGGCATTTTAAGCAAAGGATTAGAAAGAAATCTTTTTTTTTTTTTTAAGATTTTATTTATTTATTTGAGAGGGAGAGAGTGAGAGAGGGAGAGCACATGAGCAGGGGCAGAGGGAGAGGAGAAGCAGACAGACCCTCCTGCTATGCAGGGAGCCCACACGGGGCTCGATTCTAGGACCCTGGGATCATGACCTGAGCTGAAGGCTGACGCTTAACGACTGAGCCACCCAGGTGCCCCTAGAAAGGAATCTTTAGTATTGTTTCTATCATACCATTTGTATGCCTAGTTATTCCTAGCTGCCACAAGATTAATGACAGCTTATGGGAAACAGACTCTATTTTTCTGAATTGCAAAGCCCCATCTACTTCTGTCGTCTAAGACCAGAGGCTCTTAGAAGGTTGTCTCCTTCCGGGGTTCCATCTCAGCTCATCATTCCAGCAAATTGTGTGAAACAAAAAGCCTGCATTTTTCAAATATTTGCTAGATAATACCCGTGCCTGATAGCAGTAAAAAGCCCAGAAGGCAGAGGTTTCATAATATAATTTCTCATTAGATGAAAAAGTTTTCTGATTAGAAGCATTGTGCTACCATGCAAGAGCTTTCAGTTATTATTTGTTTGAACATAATTCTTCTTATTAAAGAAATGTTTGCACATAGAGGTTTAAAGCCCTAGAAGGTTGAAACTAGTGGTTATTAGTATTTACATTACTTGACCTCTGTTGCACTTAACCCTGTGGTTTTTGGCTTCCTTGAAATTCTTTTCTCCCTTGTGTCCCCACATACTTCTTTTTCCTCTTTGTTGCTAGCTTCCTTTGTTGGATTTCCTTTCATCTATCCCCTTAATGTTGGTGTTCCCCATTGTTGCCTCTCAGCTCTCTTTTTTCTCGCATTGGCCTTCCCTTGGGGAAAGCAAGCATGTTTTTTTGGCATTTATAATACCACAACAACCCAGTCTGAACAATGTAGCCTGTTACGTTAGCATAAAGTAGAGGAATTTATTTCTATGTGGCCATCCCAAACTTTTATTCTTCACCCTCAGCTGTAAGGACCTCTGTGCAGATCTATCACGGGCCTTGGTCCTCTTCTGTGCTTCAGACCGCCATGGGTCTACCAGCTGTCTCTATTTAGAAGCTCCTCACATTCAATATATCGCCAAAGTGAATTAATTATCTTTCCCATCGAATCTTCCTTGTCCCTGTAGCAGTGATTAGCACCACCCATCCAGTCAGAGGCGACTGACCTTTAAGTCACCCTTGCATCCCCTCACTCCATCATCTGTATCTACTCAGCTGTCACTATTACTTTCACGTTATTCATGAACTCTGCCCTGTCTCATTATTTCCACTGTCATTGCCCTGAGCTGAAATGGTGTCTTAAGATCTTCCTTCAGTCCATTTTTTCCCCTACCATACAGATTTGTCTTCTAAAATCCAAAATTAAAAGTTTGCCTGGCTCCCCATTACTTTCTAAATAAGCCATGGCTGACCACCATCCTCCACTGCTTCCGTCCATTTGTCTCAAACTCCACCATCACTCATCACTCCCCAAAGACCATGCTCACCAGGGCCTCTGCACACATGTGATGCCTTCTGCCTAAATTGTCCTCCTCACGGTTCTTTACAAGGCTTAGTTCTCAAAAGGCCGGACTCTGCCTTTTTTATCTTTTTGTTCACACAAAGTCAGTCTTCAGCAAGTAACTGGGTTATTATGTGCCATTCTGGTGAAATGCTTTATTCCAACTTAAAGTAAATCACCATAAATTAAAAAAAAATAGACCAAAGAATCATAAGAGAACTGAAAAATAAGGATAAGAGAAAATCAAATGCTAGAATCTGCAGGGAATTTCCACTAACTGCAGTGAGGAGGGAGTTGAGTCAAGAGTCATAATCCTAAACTAAGACTGCTGAACCAGAATAGCACAGAAATCTGGGAAGAAGATGGGAAAAGACTATGAGTCAACCCCACTCTATCCACTGGCAAAAAAACACAGAAAATCCCAAAGCCATGTGAACCCTTCTTAGCTTGATAGTGTCGTGCCCATCCTTCTCCCCAGCAGTTCTCTTTCTTCATCCACTTGGGAACCATACTTCACAATATATACAACTGCCATGGGTAGAGAGTGACAGGGAAATGCAGTGGTACTTTGCACGCTGTGGTGTGTAAGAGCTTTAGGAAGATGTTCAAGGAGGAAAGATATGAGGAAGAGCCCTAAGAATAGTCTAGCTGGAGGTGCAATTTTTACCTCCATCACTGACTAAAGAAGAACTGAAGCCTATGTATGACTCCCTAGCAGTCAGACCAGTTGGAGTAAAAGATCCTCCCTTGATCCAGCAGAACCATGAGATGAATGCTTGCAAGACACTGGAAACCAGGCTCAAAGCTCAACAGTTGGGTGTTTTCTGTCGGTCTAGATCCAAGAGAGAAAATGTAGAAACACCTGAATGATTAGTAACTGTGGGTTAGAAGACACCATGCACCCATTCTGTAGTCAGATATTATTCTGGATCAGGTTTTATGATTCTCTCTCTCTCTCTGTTTACTGTTTAAGAAAAATAAATTTGAATTTTAAAAATTTGGTATAGATCCCCCAAAACATTCTGCAACACGAGGGAAAGCAATTTAAAGACCCAGAGGGAAAAAAACAAGTAAAAATTCTTTTCCAGAGGGAATAAAAGAAAAACTTCCAAAGCCTTAGCTTGATATACTCAATATGAATTGACCTACTCAAGGCAAGGAGCATTTAGGAGAACTGAGAATGAGCTGAAGGTGGAGATGCAAAGGGAGATGGCTAGGAGCAGGCAGAATTGCAAAGAAAGGAAGAAATTTCACATTGGACACTACAAAGAGCAGAGTTACAGGGCAGAAAGTAAAGTTTGTAATATTTCAACTTCAAGAATGTAGAGAAAAAAACAGAGATGAATATAACAAAACATAAGATGGAGGAAAAAGAAAGGAGACCCAACATGTAGGTTACAGGTTTTCCAAAGAAAAATCAAGAAAGAAAAAAATTAAGCCATCATCAGACCCAATTTATTTATTTATTTTCAAGATTTTATTTATTTATTTGAGAGAGAGAGAGAGAGCATGGGGAGAGGGAGGGGCAGAGGGAGAAGGAGACTCCCTGCTGAGCAGCGAGCCCGATGCGGGGCTCGATCCCAGGACCCTGAGATCATGACCTAAGCCGAAGGCAAACGCTTAACCGACTGAGCCACCCAGGCACCTCCATCAAACCCAATTAAAAAATATATATTAAAAAACTAAAAAAAAAATTTTTTTTAAACAGGACCTGAAACAGGTCCACAGATGAACATCACCTATCACATTCCAGGTCAGATTAATGGGGGAAAGACTCACATTAGACATATCCTGACAACATTTTTACATTCCAAAGATAACAAGAAAAATTCTATAAATATTCAGTCAAAAAACATGGTTTACTTATAAAGGAATAAGAATCAAAGTGGCTTCAGACTTTTTCCATATCATTAAATTCCAGGAGAAATGTCACAGTAGGTATAAAGATTTGAGAAGCCAAATACTTTATCCAGTCAGGTTGTCATTTATATATAATACAAGGGTTCACAAAATATTTTTGCCAAATACCCTTCTCTCTCTCTTTTTTTAAGATTTTTATTTATTTGAGAGAGTGCGCACGTGTGTGGAACGAGTGGGGGGCGGGGGCAGAGGGAGAGGGAGAAGCAGGCTCCCCACTGAGCAGGGAGCCTGACGAGGTGCTCGATCCCAGGACCCTGGGATCATAACCTGAGCGGAAGGCAGACACTTACCCAACTGAGCCACCCAAGGTGTTCCTGTCAAATACCCTTCTTGAATTACTTGGATATTAACACGTTATATGTGTATCTCTATTACAGCTAAGAGGCAACTACACAGAATAAGAAATTTGCAGTATAAGGACTAATAATTCAAAAGTAATTAAAAATGCAGAGACTTTAAAATAGTAAATGTTTTAAAATCAGCTCTAGGGATAGAGAAGAAAGACCTGATTTGTAGTTTGATGGCTTCTGCAGTGTAAGTACTGCCATCGTGGCCGATTTCAAACTACCAAAGTGATGTCAAACGTGCAGTCAGAAAGAAAGGTGTGCAATTGACTTCTCACATGCCTTTAGGGGCTGGCTGGCTTCAGTTGGATCAGTTAGTTCACAATTTGGGGGAAAAACTTTTCAATTTCATCTCAGACCGTATACCAAAATCAATTCTGTACTCATTGTATTAGCTTCTTAGGGCTACCACAACAAATTACCACAATCTGGGTGGCTTAAACCAAGAGAAATTTACTCCCTTACAGCTCTGGAGGCTAGCAGGTGGGAATCAAGGTATCGGCAAGGCCATGCTCTTTCTGTGTCTCTAGGGAAGTGTCCTTCCTTTCCTCTTCCTCTCATCTGGTGAGGGCCTGCAATCCTTGGCGTTTCTTAGTTTGTAGACTCATCACTCCAATCCTGCCTCCGCTGTTATGTGGCATTCTCCCTCTGTGTGTCTATCTCTGTTTTCTCTTATAAGGATACCAGTCATTGGATTAGGCCACATCCTAACCTGCTATGACCTAATTTCAATTTAACTAATTACATCACAAATACCCCATTTCCAAACAAGGTTACTTTATTAGGTTGTGGGTGGACATGGATGTGGGGGTGGGGGCAACACTATTCAACCCAGTATAGGATTAACATAAAATAAAACATAAGAAACAGACCACACAAAAAGTAGCATTCATGTGAATACTTATTTTTTTCTGAGGATGCACGTGGTACTTTCTGCTGGAAGAAATCATAGGAGGATGTTTTATACATTTGAATCCAAAAATTTTAAATTTCTTCTGGTCAAAAACATGAACAAAATTGAAAACCCAACAATAATTTGGGAAAATACTCATCAGATATAAAAATAAAGAGGGTAGGGGCACCTGGGTGGCTCAGCTGTTAAGCGTCTGCCTTAGGCTCAGGTCATGATCCTAGGGTCCTGGGATCAAGCCCCACATCAGGCTCCCTGCTCCGCGCGGAGTTTGCTTCTCCCTCTCCCGCTCCCCCTGTTTGTGTTCCCTCTCTTACTGTGTCTCTCTCTGTCAAATAAATAAATGAAATCTTTAAAAAAAATTAAAAAGGGTAAATCTCTTTCATATATAAAAATAGTGTATAAATAGATATAAAAAGCACAGTCTCAGGAGATAATTGGATATAAAGGTGGAAAAGTCACAGAGGAGTAAATACAGATAGCTGGCTTATGAAGTTAGTAAGTGTTCAACCATATTAATAATGAAATACATTTACATTAAAACAGCAGCATGCTATCTATTTTTAACTTTTGAAGTAGCAAAAATAAAGAGAAACGATAACAATGATGGTGTATATTCTCATGGGAGAATAATGTGAGAGTGAATTAGTGCAACCTTTCTTCTAGAAAAACAAAAGAATTGACATGTATCAAGAACCTTAATAATGTTCCTACCTTTTGAATTCATAATAACATTTCTAAAAGTCAATCCTAAAGTAATAATCTTCAAATGTATAAAGCATAAAGAAGTAGAAATCAAAAAAGTATCAAAGAATTAAGTATTACCTTGAGCAATTAGAAATGCTCTATTGAGGATTTATTGCCGAGAATGTAATCTATCCTAGCTAGTTTAAGCATAAAGGGATTTATTTCAATAGATTTTTGAGTTGTTGGGAGGATGATGAAACACGAGGGAGTAGAGAACAGCTCCAAAGCCCCGCTGTTGAACTTGCTGCGCTCAGGAGAGTGCAGAATCAGGAAGCCTCCCACCACACGGTGCAGCCCCAGCTCCAGCGGCTGGCTCCAGACTCCTGCTACTTGAGCCAGAATCTCACTTGAAAAATGGACCCCATCTCTCCCCTCCCTTAACTCAGTTCAGAATTCAAGACAGACAGGTGCCTCCTTGGCTGAACCTACATCACAGCTAGAACTCTGGCTGTAAAGAAGTCTGGGAAATGCAGTTTTAGCTTTCCAGCTTCTGAGTAGAGGAAGATACAGAAGAAGGTTGGAATGGATAGTGTGTGATCCAGTCCATATATTTGCCACACTCTAAACACCCAAAATATAGGAAATGCATTCAGTGGCTTTCAGTGACTTTAGAGGGGCGCCTGGGTGGTTCGGTCTGTTGAATGTCTGTTTTCCGCTCGGGTCGTGATCCTGGGATCCTAGGATCCTAGGATCCGCTAGGCAGAAAGCCTGCTTCTCTCTCTCCCTCTGCCACTCTGCCTGCTGTGCTCTCTCTCTCTCTGTCAAATAAATAAATAAATAAAATCTTTAAATGACTTTGGAAATACTTAATTTTTTTATTTAAAAAAGCATGAAATATTATACATTAAATATATAATCTCAATTATGTAGAAAATATTTGGAGAAAAAACACTCTAGAGAAGTACGTCAGTGTGTTAAAACTTGCATGAGATTATGGGAGATCTTTTACTTAAGTATACCTTTTACTTTTTCTACAGTGATCATCCTCCATTAAAACAAGCAAACAGGGTGCCTGGGTGGCTCAGTTGGTTAAGCGATTGCCTTCGGCTCAGGTCATGATCCCGGAGTCCTGGGATCGAGTCCCGCATCGGGCTCCCTGCTCAGCAGGGAGTCTGCTTCTCCCTCTGCCCCTCCCCCCTCTCATGCTCTCTCTATCTCATTCTCTCTCTCAAATAAATAAAATCTTTAAAAAAAAAACACAAAAAACAAGCAAACAAATGTTTGTTAACTAAGTGCAGGAGTTAGTGACACGAATGGACAGAAAATAAATGTCCATTGTTATTTATTAAGTGGTTTTAAGGTTTAAAGAAATCCAGAAAAGGACTGTTACTTTCACTTTAAACTTGGCTTTTTTACAGCAGTCATGAGTTGTGGTGCTGGTAGAATAATACAGAGCACAGTTTAGCCATTTAGATATAAATTTAGGTGTGTATGTATTTGTCTATGTAATAAATAAATAAGTAAATAGATAAATACATATATTTTACATATATAGTATTTAAGTATTTATGTTCAAGTACGTAACTTTTGTATTTGGGTTCTTTAGAGAAACAGAACCAATAGGAGATATAGATATATTTTATATATCTACATCTTATTTATTTATTTATTTATTTATAAATTTTTATATGAAGAGATTTATTATAAAGAATTGGCGCTTGCAGTTATGGAAGGTAGGAAGTCCCAGCATCTGCCGTCTGCAAGCTGGAGACCCAGGCAAGCTGGTGGTGTAATTCCAGTCCGAGTCGGAAGGACTAAGAACCAGGAAAACCGATGGTGTAAGATCAAATCCAAATCCAAAGGCCTGAGAACTGATGGTGTAAATCCCAGTCCGAAAGCAGAAGGCTGATGTTTCTGCTCAACTAGTCAGACAGAGCCATATTCTTCCTTCCTCTGACTTTTTCTTCTATTCAGGCCCTCGATGGGTGGATGATGCCCATGCGCACAGGGGCTGGCAACCAGCTTTACTCAGTCTACCATTTCAGATGCTAAGATCATCTGGAAACACCCTCACAGGCACACCAGAAATCATATTTTAACAAATATCTGGGCACCCTGTGACCCAGTCAAGTTGACACATAAAATAAACCACCATAACTATATAGAATCTTTTTCATATTAATATATAAAGAAACTAATTTATCAATAATAAGTCAATAAGTATAATAATTGCTTGCAAAAAAAAATAAGACTCAGACATACAATACATATGGTATTTTCCTAAATAACTAGCAGTGGTATTACTTTTCTTTCACATAAAGTACTACTTTTAATTAAAAATCCATTGGTATTTTGAATGAATAATTTTTACGGTTTGTCAACTGTAACAAAAATCATTTAAGTTCTTCAATGTCTTTTCTTTCTCTTCCTTAAATATTAGAGGTTTTGTTTTTAGAGACCTAAAGCTTTTCTAATGTAAATCAGTTCCTGAAATAAAACTACGCAAGTAGAACAAAAGGGTTTTTTTGTACAATTCTCCCTTGGGAGGAAGCTTCTCTTACGAAATATCTATCTGGACCCTGCTTTCCAGCTCAGCATATGACCTAGCACAAGACTTTCCTCAGAGATTCTGACTTAACTGCCTCCCCTCATTACAGCACACCTCTTTCAAGGCGATGCTAAAAGGTACAGACTAACATGTGAAAATAAAATTAACCCAGTAACATATAAGCTAAACTAACTTTTTCCTCCAAATTCATCCTTAATGTAAATATATTTGGTCTCTTATCCTAACACATTGTGATTATAGGGCCTGCTATTAATGATTCCAATATATGCACTGTTCTGCTTTTGTTTTTGTTTTTTACTTTCTTTCCCATTTTTGAACAATGGGTGAAGAATGGTGGTATTAGCTATATTTTAGAGAGGAGACCAACTGCTAAAATTTTTTACTCAGAATACTTTGTTAGCATAGGCAGTGACTGAAGACAGAAATGGAAGAAATTGCTATTTGTCCTGCATCTAATATAGGTGTAAGTAGGGAAAATGGTTTACTTTAAAAGCTGATGTAATTCACTAATACATGAATCACAACATGAAATGAAAATAGATGTTCTCTTTTCAACAATTTGTAATATAATTAACTCTTAGGCTCTGTTTTTACCTAGCCACAGAATCAACTGTTTTTGCAGTTTACTGAGAGGTTTTGTTTGGGGCTGTTCGCAGTTCATGATTTGAAAGAATTTGGAGGTGAGATGAAATGAGAGTATAATTAGTTCTTGAAATTGAAGAGAGCATGTGAGACACACCTTCTCACCTCTTCTTCTTTGTTATTTTCTTCGCCTTGCTATTTCTCTCTCCATCTTTGTTTAACATGGCAGATAAATAATGGGATCAGTACTAGGGAGGGAAGTGATTTTTGTTCCTTTTCTCCTTTTGCATCTCAAATGCTATGTCACACTAGCTCTTGATTGCCTGATCTTATCTTTCCATTTGTCTTTGGCAGTATTTTTTATTCCCCTCCTCTTATTCTTGTCTGTTCTCCATTCTCCTGTTCACTGTCTTTTTTTCCTTTGTTCACCATCTGCCCTCTTGCTTCCTCTTCTCTTTTTCCAGAGATGGTATAAATTTGAGAGTTAGGGTAGTAGTAGCGTGGGTGAGCAGTATGTGTGTCTGAAAGGATGGTGTGCTTCTCCAGGAATACTGGCATCCCAAATGGAACCCATCTTGATGCTGGGCAGTAAATTAAAAATGGCTGAATGTAGTTGTGCCTGCATGTGATATTTTGGGAATCATGCCATTTTCATATTTCCAGTAGGAAGATACAAAACACTAAAGGTACTAAGAGAAGAAGGGGCCCAAGGTTGGGAAAAAGCAACTATGAATTACTGGGACACCAGAAGGAATCACAGACTTGAGTAGTGGTGGCCATCTTGGTGTCCAGGAGAACCAGAAGTACCAGGCTGGACCCCAAGGACCAGACAAAGATCAACCACACCACCTTAGAGACAGCTAAAGGACCCACCACTTCTGTGGGGATCCAGAAGGAGAGAGGCCTTCTGAAAGGGGAAAACTGGCTCTGAAGGAATTTTGCATTTTAAATGGATGGAATATTTACCCCAAAGACTATTTTACTTCCAAAGATACTTAATTACTTTTAAATGATAAATCTCAGGTTTTCTCTTGTCATTAGTAAGAATGGGAGCCTCAGAATAAGATGAAGGCCAGGTGAGGGCCGGTCGCGGGAGGGGAGGGAAGCCAGACTTTCTGAATTGTGCACAAATTTCTATCCTGCTGTTAGAGGTGTACGTGAAAGATGGAAATCATTATGTTAATAGAGGCCAACTCTGAATGGTGAAATGGTTGTGTGATTATTGTTTTATTTTTTCTTCTCTATCTCTATCATTCAACATGTATTTATTGAATATTTACTATATATCAAACACATATTGCTCATCTTTGTGTTCATTGTATTTCCTAATTTACCTACAATTATATAGTTACTCTGTTTTGCTTTTGTAGAGAGGAAAAAAATAGTTAAATACTATTGTAAAATAAGTCTATCCGATTCACCCATTGTGGTATTTGAATGATACATGTCCCACCATGTGAGTTGTAAACCAGATCTTGGAGTTGACTCTTCTTTTTCTGAATATATGCTTCGAGGTTGGTTAGTTGTAAATTCCAAGTTTTTCAGGACTCATTTTGTAGAGCTTATGCAAAGCTTAATTCCCAATAGAAAATCTTTCATTCACAATTTTAGATCTACCGTGTTGTGATTATATACTCAGCATTCTGTTTGGATCTTAAGAGCTAGAACAAGTTTGCGAATAGCGTGATACCCTAGTACTCAAATGATCATACCCAAAATAGGTTAAAAGGGTTCATGTGAAAATCAAGTCTGGTAGTTGATTCTAATTTTGAGATAATAATCTCCCTATATAGGACAGATATTTACCACACCAAAAACAGTGGGTGTTCTTTGCAGATGGATTGTGGACATCTTGACATGGTTCTGGCAGCCTGCAAAAGTAGCCTTTGCAAGGTACAAGGTACAAGTGGCACATAATAGTTAGATTCTTTCATTTGCTTTCCCAGAGCTATCAAATACACTCTCTAGTGGCTCTTGGGGTTTGTAAATGATTAGTTAATGATGATTTCATTTTTTAAAATTCTCATAAGAAGATTCCCCAGGGATGCCTGGGTGGCTCAGTCGGTTAAGCGTCTGCCTTCAGCTCAGGTCATGATCTCAGGGTCCTATGATTAAGTCCCGCATTGGGTCCTTGCTCAGCGGGGAGCCTCCTTGTCCCTCTGCCTTCCTCTCCCCCTGCTTGTGTGCGCTCTCTCTCTCTCTTTCCCCCTGACAAATAAATAAATAAAATCTAAAAGAAAAAAAAGAAGATTCCCCAAATTAGTAGCATTATTTGGCTTGCAATAGCCAAGCATTCAATCTGCCAAATCCCCCAACTAAAGATAGGGTAGGTAAAACATTAAGTCTTCTTTGGTTTCTTCAGATTTAGTCATGGCTGCACAGTGATATCAAATGTTTGTCCTGGCCCTTAAGTGTGGCTGACCACCCCCTCACTCGCATAGATACTGAGGGTAGAAGGATCCCAACCTTTATACCCTTCTTGCACTTTTGGTTTAGTTGAGTTTATGTCACAAAAGAGAAATTCGACTTATTTTCTCACATTTGAATTGAGAAATAACCAAAGAAATAGACTCTAACTCTAGAAATACAATAAAATAAAATACTACATGATTTAGATTTAGGACAAAGATTTTATTGGCAAAATTTTTTAATTGAATAGTAATTGAATAATGGAATCTATCATTAAATGTTATAGCTAGAACAAACAAATGTGTAGTATATTAAAAATGTTCATGGAAATGCAAATAGTTCCATTAATTGCTTTATAAATTACATTATAAACATAAGGACATAAATTCTTTATGATAAAATAGAGATGATGCATTTTATAATATTTTGGAGAGATCTCATTCTCTTATATTTAGCTTTTTTCTTTTTCACTATAGAAAAGAGAGATTCTTTGATATTCTTTCTACTCTAAATAAATCTGTGATAAACTACATGAAATTGACCATTTTCACTGACCTCACATTTATTCTTTCCTTATTTATAAGTGTTCACTGACAGTTTGAAATATCAGTAACATATTTAGATTTTTTTCACAAAATAATGACAAATGAGCATACAGGTACGTGCACCTCCATTCCAAAAATGTCTGTGTAAATACATGTTAGGCATATCCTGCCTCTCAAGTGGCTAACTTGCTTCCTTGGAGATAGTGTTCATTTTTCTAGAGGTTTTTTTTTTTTTGTTCCAGTTTTACTGAGGTATAATTGACATATAACATTCTATTAGTCCCAGGTGTACAACATAATGATTTATGTATATATTGTGAAATGATCACCACAATAAATTTAGTTGACATCAGTCACCTCAATACTTTTTCCATTGTGATGAGAATTTTTAAGATTTACTCAGCATCTTTCAAATATACAATTCAATGTTGTTAACTATTATCACCATGCTGTACATTACATCCCCAGAACTTACTTATCTTATAACTGTATGTTTTCTTTAAATTTTTCATTGTTATGTTAATCATCATACATCATTAGTTTTTGAAGTAGTGTTCCATGATTCATTGTTTGTGCATAACACCCAGTGCTCCATTCAGTACGTGCCCTCTTTAATACCCATCACCAGGCTAACCCATCCTCCCACCCCCCTCCCCTCTAGAACCCTCAGTTTGTTTTTCAGAGTCCATCCTCTCTCATGGTTCGTCTCCCGCTCCGATTTTCCCTCCTTCATTCTTCCCCTCCTTCTATCTTCTTCCTTTTTTTCCTTAACATATATTGCATTATTTGTTTCAGAGGTACAGATCTGAGATTCAACAGTCTTACACAATTCAGAGCGCTCACCATAGCACATACCGTCCCCAGTGTCTATCACCCAGCCACCCCATCCCTCCCACCACCCCCCACTCCAGCAACCCTCAGTTTGTTTCCTGAGATTAAGAATTCCTCATATCAGTGAGATCATATGATACATGTCTTTCTCTGATTGACTTATTTCGCTCAGCATAACACCCTCCAGTTCCATTCACGTCGTTGCAAATGGCAAGATCTCATTCCTTTGATGGCTGTATAATATTCCCTTGTCTATATATACCACATCTTCTTTATCCATTCATCTGTCGATGGACATCTTGCCTCTTTCCACATTTTGGCTATTGTGGACATTGCTGCTATAAACATCGGGGTGCACGTACCCCTTCAGATCCCTACATTTGTATCTTTGGGGTAAATACCCAGTAGTGCAATTGCTGGATCGTGTGGTAGCTCTATTTTCAACTTTTTGAGGAACCTCCATACTGTTTTACAGAGTGGTTGCACCAGCTTGCATTCCCACCAACAGTGTAGGAGGGTTCCCCTTTCTCCGCATTCCCACCAACATCTGTCGTTTCCTGACTTGTTAATTTTAGCCATTCTGACTGGTGTGAGGTGGTATCTCATTGAGGTTTTGATTTGGATTTCCCTGATGCCGAGCGATGTTGAGCACTTTTTCATGTGTCTTTTGGCCGTTTGGATGTCTTCTTTGGAAAAATGTCTGTTCATGTCTTCTGCCCATTTCTTGATTGGATTCTTTGTTCTTTGGGTGTTGAGTTTGATAAGTTCTTTATAGATTTCGGATACTAGCCCTTTATCTGATATGTCATTTGCAAATATCTTCTCCCATTCTGTCGGTTGTCTTTTGGTTTTGTTGACTGTTTCTTTTGCTGTGCAAAAGCTTTTTATCTTGATGAAGTCCCAATAGTTCATTTTTGCCCTTGCTTCCCTTGCCTTTGGCGATGTTTCTAGGAAGAAGTTGCTGTGGCTGAGGTCGAAGAGGTTGCTGCCTGTGTTCTCCTTTAGGATTTTGATGGACTCCTGTCTCACATTTGGGTCTTTCAACCATTTTGAGTCTAATTTTGTGTGTGGTGTAAGGAAATGGTCCAGTTTCATTCTTCTGCATGTGGCTGTCCAATTTTCCCAACACCATTTGTTGAAGAGACTGTCTTTTTTCCATTGGACATTCTTTCCTGCTTTGCCAAAGATTAGTTGACCATAGAGTTGAGGGTCCATTTCTGGGCTCTCTATTCTGTTCCATTGATCTGTGTGTCTGTTTTTGTGCCAGTACCATACTGTCTTGATGATGACAGCTTTGTAATAGAGCTGGAAGTCCGGAATTGTGATGCTGCCAGCTTTGCTTTTCTTTTTCAACATTCCTCTGGCTATTCGGGGTCTTTTCTGGTTCCATACAAATTTTAGGATTATTTGTTCCATTTCTTTGAAAAAAGTGGATGGTATTTTGATGGGAATTGCATTGAATGTGTAGATTGCTCTAGGTAGCATTGACATCTTCACAATATTTATTCTTCCAGTTCATGAGCATGGAACGTTTTTCCATTTCTTTGTGTCTTCCTCAATTTCTTTCATGAGTATTTTATAGTTTTCTGAGTACAGATCCTTTGCCTGTTTGGTTAGATTTATTCCTAGGTATCTTATGGTTTTGGGTGCAATTGTAAATGGGATCGACTCCTTACTTTCTCTTTCTTCTGTCTTGTTATTGGTGTATAGGAATGCCACTGATTTCTGTGCATTGATTTTATATCCTGCCACTTTACTGAATTCCTGTATGAGTTCTAGCAGCTTTGGGGTGGTGTCTTTTGGGTTTTCCACATAAACTATCATATCATCTGCAAAGAGGAGAGTTTGACTTCTTCTTTGCCTATTTGGATGCCTTTGATTTCTTTTTGTTGTCTGAGTGCTGTGGCTAGGACTTCCAATACTATGTTGAATAGCAGTGGTGATAGTGGACAACCCTGCTACATTCCTGACCTTAGGGGGAAAGCTCTCAGTTTTTCCCCATTGAGAATGATATTCGCTGTAGGTTTTTCATAGATGGCTTTTATGATATTGAGGTAGGTACCCTCTATGCCTATACTCTGAAGAGTTTTGATCAAGAAAGGATGCTGTACTTTGTCAAATGCTTTTTCTGCATCTATTGAGAGGATCGTATGATTCTTGTTCTTTCTTTTGTTAATGTATTGTATCACGTTGATTGATTTGCGGATGTTGAACCAACCTTGCAGCCCAGGGATAAATCCCACTTGGTCGTGGTGAATAATCCTTTTAATGTACTGTTGGATCCTATTGGCTTGTATTTTGGTGAGAATTTTTGCATCCATATTCATCAGGGATATTGGTCTGTAATTCTCCTTTTTGATGGGGTCTTTGTCTGGTTTTGGGATCAAGGTAATGGTGGCCTCATAAAACGAGTTTGGAAGTTTTCCTTCCATATCTATTTTTTGGAGAAGTTCCAGAAGAAAAGGTATTAATTCTTCTTTAAATGTTCGGTAGAATTCCAAATGGTCTTGATTTGGTAGAGGTAGAGGAAGCCATCTGGCCCTGGGCTTTTGTTTTTTGGGAGATTTTTGATGACTGCTTCAATTTCCTTAGTCGTTATAGGTCTGTTCGGGTTTTCTGTTTCTTCCTGGTTCAGTTTTGGTAGTTGCTACATCTCTAGGAATGCATCCATTTCTTCCAGGTTATCTAATTTGCTGGCGTAGAGTTGCTCATAATATGTTCTTATAATTGTTTGTATTTCTTTGGTGTTGGTTGTGATCTCTCCTCTTTCATTCATGATTTTGTTGATTTGGGTCATTTCTCTTTTCTTTTTGATAAGTCTGGCCAGGGGTTTATCAATCTTGTTAATTCTTTCAAAGAACCAGCTCCTAGTTTTGTTGATCTGTTCTACTGTTCTTTTGGTTTCTATTTCATTGATTTCTGGCTCTGATCTTTATTATTTCTCTTCTCCTGTTGGGTTTAGGCTTTATTTCCTGTTTTTTCTCTAGCTCCTTTAGGTATAGGGTTAGGTTGTGTATTTGAGACCTTTCTTGTTTCTTGAGAAAGGCTTGTATTGCTATATACTTTCCTCTTAGGACTGCCTTTGCTGCATCCCAAAGATTTTGAACAGTTGTGTTTTCATTTTCATTGGTTTCCACGAATTTTTTTTAATTCTTCTTTAATTTCCTGGTTGACCCATTCATTCTTTAGTAGGATGCTCATTAGCCTCCATGTATTTGAGTTCTTTCCAACTTTCCTCTTGTGATTGAGTTCTAGTTTCAAAGCATGTGGTCTGAAAATAGGCAGGGAATGATCCCAATCTTGTGGTACTGGTTGAGACCTGATTTGTGACCTAGGATATGGTCTGTTCTGGAGAATGTTGCATCGGCATTAGAGAAGAATGTGTATTCTGTTGCTTTGGGATGGAATGTTCTGAATATGTCTGTGAAGTCCATTTGGTCCAGTCTGTCATTTAAAGTCTTTATTTCCTTGTTGATCTTTTGCTTAGATGATCTGTCCATTTCAGTGAGGGTGGTGTTAAAGTCCCCCACTATTACTGTATTGTTGTCAATGTGTTTCTTTGCTTTTGTTATTAATTGGCTTATATAATTGGCTGCTCCCATGTTAGGGGCATAGATATTTACAATTGTTAGGACCCTTTAAGTAGGATATAGTGTCCTTCCTCATCTCTTATTTCAGTCTTTGGTTTAAAATCTAATTTGTCTGATATGAGGATTGCCACCCCAGCTTTCTTTTGATGTCCATTAGCATGGTAAATGGTTTTCCACCCCCTCACTTTCAATCTGGGGGTGTCTTTGGGTCTAAAATAAGTCTCTTGCAGACAGCATATCGATGGGTCTTGGTTTTTAATCCAATCTGATAGCCTGTGTCTTTTGATTGGGGCATTTAGCCCATTTACATTCAGGGTAACTATTGAAAGATAGGAATTTAGTGCCATTGTATTCCATGTAAGGTGACTGTTACTGTATATTGTCTGTGTTCCTTTCTGGTCTATGTTGCTTTTAGGGTCTCTCTTTGCTTAGAGGACCCCTTTCAATATTTCTGTAGGGCTGGTTTAGTGTTTGCAAATTCCTTTAGTTTTTATTTGTCCTGGAAGCTTTTTATCTCTCCTTCTATTTTCAGTGACAGCCTAGCTGGATATAGTGTTCTTGGCTGCATATTTTTCTTGTTTAGTGCTCTGAATATATCATGCCAGTCCTTCCTGGCCTGCCAGGTCTCTGTGGATAGGTCTGTTGCCAATCTAATGTTTCTACCATTGTAGGTTACAGATCTCTTCTCCCGAGCTGCTTTCAGGATTTTCTCTTTGTCTCTGAGACTCGTAAGTTTTACTATTAGATGTTGGGGTGTTGACCTATTTTTATTGATTTTGAGAGGGGTTCTCTGTGCCTCCTGGATTTTGATGCCTGTTTCCTTCCCCAAATTAGGGAACTTCTCTGCTATAATTTGCTCCAATATACCTTCTGCCCCTCTCTCTTTCTTCTTCTTCTGGGATCCCAATTACTCTAATGTTGTTTCGTCTCATGGTATCACTTATCTCTCGAATTCTGCCCTCATGATCCAGTAGTTGTTTATCTTTTTTTTTCTCAGCTTCTTTATTTTCCATCATTTGGTCTTCTATATCACTGATTCTCTCTTCTGCCTCATTTATCCTAGCAGTTAGTGCCCCCATTTTTTATTGTACCTCATTAATAGCCTTTTTGATTTCAACTTGGTTAGATTTTAGTTCTTTTATTTCTCCAGAAAGGGTTTCTCTAATACCTTCCATGCTTTTTTCAAGCCCAGCTAGTATCTTTAAAGTGATGATTCTGAACTCTTAAGTCTGAAATCGTACTAATGTCTGTATTGAGTAGGTCCCTGGCAGTCGGTACTACCTCTTGTTCTTTTTGTTGAGGTGATTTTTTCCGTCTTGTCATTTTGTCCAGAGGAGAATAGGTGAATGAGAGAACAAAATGCTAACAGGGTAACAACGTCCCCAGAAAATATACTCTAAACAAATCAGAAAAGACCTGAAGCTGGGGGAAAAGAAAGGGAAAGAAAGAAAAAAGAAAAAGAAAAGAAAAAAAGATAAAAACAAACAAAAACAGAACAAAACAAAAAAACCAGAATATGATCAAATATGATCAGGCTGGTGCATAGATCAGTGCCACACACTAGATTTTGGGTGTATTTTGGTTGTTAGAAGAAAGTGCCTCCCAAAATTTTAAAGAGAGAAAAACTTATATATGTACAAAAATAAGGGTTGATATGATGAAGGGATGGAATATGACTGTAAAGATGAAAATTATAAAAAATTTTATAAAAGGAATTGATAAGAAGTTGTTTGAAAAAAGAAAGAAGAGGATTAAAAAAAAAAAGGGAGAGAATGTTATCAGGCAGGAGAGTAGAACAAAGCCATACACTAGAGATTTAGGGTATATTTTGATCTGTTAGAAGAAACTATATCTCAAAATTTTAAAGAGAGAACAACTTATATATATATGCCAAAAATAAGGGTAACTACTATGAAGGGTTAGAATATGACTCTAAAAATGAAAAATAAAAATGTTTTTTAAAAAAAGGATTGATAAGATGTTGTTTGAAAAAGGGAAAAAGAAAAATTAAAAAAAAAAAGGACAGTTAAAAAAAATTAACTTTGAAAGACTAAAGAATCATGGTAAAACCATGGATTCTATGTGCAGTATTCCCCTAGCGCTAGAGTTCTGCCATTCTCATTGATTCGTATACTTGGTCTTGGCTGGCTGTTCTCGCTGATCTTCTGGGGGAGGGGTCTTTTGCGGTGGTTCCCAAATGTCTTTGCCGGAGGCGGAATTGCCCAGTCTTGCCGGTCCCGGCTAAGGCATCTGCTCAGATTTGCTCTCTGGAGCCTTTGTTCCCTGCAAGCTTTCCATACAGCTTTGGAGGAGGAGAGTGAAAATGGCGACCTCCTAATCTCCGCCCTGGAGGAGCTGAGAACTCGGGGCCGCTCCTCAGTGAGCCCCCAGAGAAAAGCAGTCAGTCACACCTGTCTCCCCAGTCTCCGGCCGCACTCCGTGCTCACCCGGCCTATGACTGAGCATTTCTATCTCTGGCACCTGACCCCTTGTGGAGTCTCCAAACCCCGCAGATCCCTGTGGTGCGCTCCTGCACCACGCCTCCTGGGGGAGGAAGGGGAGTCTGCCGCTTGTTGGGTCCCTGCTGGAGGAGCAGTGGCCCAACTGTGCTGCGGATCACGGTTTATGGAACCCCAAGCTGAGAGCCCGCACCTCGGCTCCGTCTCTGCAGCCAGCTTCCCTGCTCTGATACCTGGGAGCTCTGCCACACTCAGGCACCCCTGGAATTTCTGTGACCCCGAGGGTCCTGAGACCACACTGTCCCACGAGGTTTCCACCCCCCACTTAGCCACTGGATCGAGGTCCCTCTGCGGAGCAGACTTCTAAAAGTTCCCATTTTGTGCTCCACAGCTCTATCACTTGCCAGAAGCAGCCAACAGAGGAGACCCCCTTCCCCACTGTCTATCCTTCCGAATATCACCTCGGATTCCCTTCTCCGCATGTCCTACCTTCCAGAAAGTGGTCGCTTTTCTGTTCAGAGAGTTGTTGCTATTCTTTTCTTCAATCTCCTGTTGAGTTTGTAGGTGTTCAGGATGGTTTGATCCCTATCTAGCTGAATTCCTGAGACCAGACGAAATCCAGGTCTCCTACTCCTCTGCCATCTTGCTCCGCCCCTCTAGAGTTTTTTAGGAACTGGTTTCTCATCACTTGTTCTTACAAAGAGAAGAGGAAGGATGATGATGATTTTGTGATGATGTTGTTGGCGATGATGATAATGTGATGGTGATGTTGGTCATGATGATGGTAATAGTGATGTGATGATGAAGATATCGATAATGGTGATGATCGTGTAGATGGTGATGACGAAAGCTAAAAAGTATAAGAATTTTTATGTGCCAGGTACTATTCTAAGTGCATCACACATATGAACTCACGTAGTCCTCACAGTGACTCTGTAACTAGGTTCTCTTTTTATCTCCATTTTATTCAGGTGAGAAAATTGAGGCATAAAGAGATAAAGTAACTTGCTTAAGATTGCACAGTTTACCTGTGGAAGAGGCTGAACATGCAGTTTTCTCAAATTACCTTCTCTATAATTGGAAGTCACATTTGAGGCCATCATCTGTATCAGAAATTTTTGTAAGATACAATTATAGCAAAATCAGTGGGCTTTTAAAATACAGTCTGTTTTTTAAAATACAAGATTATTGCTTTGCACCAACATTGGCATAATTTTTTTACTTAAATGGTGATATTCCACAAATGAGAATATAACTCAGTTAATCTTATATGTCTCAAAATGAATCAATATCTGTTTTTAGAGTTCAGTGTGGCTTTTTTTTTTTTTAAGATTTTATTTATTTATTTGAGAGAGAGAATGAGAGACAGAGAGCATGAGAGGGAAGAGGGTCAGAGGGAGAAGAAGACTCCCTGCCGAGCAGGTAGCCTGATGTGGGACTCGATCCTGGGACTCCAGGATCATGACCTGAGCTGAAGGCAGTCGCTTAACCAACTGAGCAACCCAGGCGCCCTAAAGTTCAGTGTGGCTTTAACTTTACATTGAAATTTAGAGAAATAAATATAATTGCTATTATAAGAACTACAAAAGGGAGAATCATAAAAGAACACTTATGGTCAGAAAAACAAGCACAGTTTTATTTTTCTGGAAAAAATGGGATTTTTCTAAATGATTCCTGAGATTAAAAATGATTATATGATTGTTGGAGGGTTGAAGTTTGTCAGAAATTTCCATGTTCTGTTTTCAAGAAAGTAAACTAGTGTCTAATGAGGGATGTGTAGTTAAGAATGCTATTCAGTTCCTAATTATCCATTTTCTGATCTAAGGCAGGGGAATAGTTTGCATAAAAACCAGTGAAAAAATGTTGACAAATATAAACACAATCAAAAGTATCTTTTATCTTATCTTAGTATTCTTTTTTTTTTTTAAAGATTTTATTTATTTATTTGAGACAGAGAGAATGAGAGAGACAGAGAGCACATGAGAGGGGGGAGGGTCAGAGGGAGAAGCAGGCTCCCTGCCGAGCAGGGAGCCTGATGCAGGACTTGATCCAGGGACTCCAGGATCATGACCTGAGCCGAAGGCAATCGCTTAACCAACTGAGCCACCCAGGCGCCCTATTATCTTAGTATTCTTGAAAGAAAAAGCATTTTGTGTTTTTTTTTTCTATAGCATATTTTGGAGTGAATTAAATGCATTTTGTGGCAAAGATGCAAAAATGCTTAGAAATTCACTCATTCCTGTATGTATTTATTCATTAAACAATGAATGCCTACACTATGTCAGGCATAGTATTAGGGAACCCAAAGATAAAGGACATTCGCCCTTTCTGAGAGAATTCAGTAAAGGAGCCATGAAAATTAAAGAGATAATTTCACGACAAGGTGATAAGTACCTTGATAAAAATGAAGTGCTGAAAGAATACAAGTTGGGTACCTAATCCAGGCTTGGTATCACAGAAAACTGTCTATAGCAGATGCCATGAGTTGAGTCCCAAAAGATTAATGAATTAGGGTGAAGGGGGTTTTCACATCAGCGGAAGTAGCATGTGGAATGGCTTAGAAGCATGGGTGGGCATGACCTGTTTGAGGAACATCAAGTAGTTAGGGGGGGCAAGGGTAGAGAGTACTGATGAGCAATAGCAAAAAGAGAGGCTAGGGTTGTAGGACCAGGATTATGTCTCAAAAGGTTTTGAAATCCAAACTGCTTGGATAAGCTGAGGACAGGCCATTGAAGAACTGCCCTCTAATGGGTAGTGACATTATCAAATTGGGGCTTGAAACAGTTATGTGGGAGCCTTGAGAAGAATGTTTTGGAAACTAAGAGATCAGTCTGGATGCTGTTGCTATGATACAGAGGAAAGTTGATGATCTGAAATAAAACTGTGGCACTGAAGATATGTATTAGTTAGGGTGGGGTAACTGTTGTAACAAACTACCACAAACCATGAAGTATTCTCACTCAAATCCAGTGATGGTGTATAGGGAAGGGGAAGAGTTTTGCTCCATGCTATCATTTATGAACCCAAATTTCTTCCATCCTGTGGTTCCACCATTCCTCGAGGGCCAAAGAATCCTAGACTGTACCCTCTTTATTCTGTGTTGCTGTCAGAGGAATGACTAGAGCAAATATGGATTTTGGGGAGAGATTGTAGGCTCGAGGCTGGAGGTGTCCTACAGCACGTCTGCCCAGAACTTAGTCAAATGGCTCTACCTAACCAAAAACGAATCTGGGAAGTAGTCCTTCTGCATGCCCTGGAAGAAAACAAACTGGGTTTGGTAAGCACATGCCAATATTTAACTGTTTTTGACCTGCAGAATAGCCATTTCATGTAACTCAACCTATAAATAATAGGGAAAGTGGACTCAAAATGTTATAAGAGGGTAACTTAGTAACGAACTTGGTATAGAAGCAGCAAGAAAGGGAAGACTCGTAGCTGGGTTGAGTCGTTGGTGGATGGTTGTCCTATTTGTTCAGATAAGGAATGTGGTTGTCACAAAAGATACTGGAGGGAAGATGCTGAGTTTGAGATGCTTCCCACAGTTCTAGAACCACAGTACTTGCTCCCTTGTTTTCGTAAGACTTCTGCTAAAATGTAACTCTTAAGTAGCAATGCCCCCACCCTCTTGTTTCCTGTTACTCTACTTTATTTCTTCATGGCCTTCCCCATATATTGTCCTTTTTTGTTTGTTTGCTTATTGGTTGTCTCTTCTCACCCAAATGAAAGCTCTAAGAGGGCACAGACTTTGTCTATATTGTTCACTTGCTATATCCCACAGTGCGTAGAACAATACCTGGCACATAATAGGTACTCAATAAATAGTTGTTGAGTGTGTAAATGAATCAAAATGGAAATTGCCAGCCGCCTGTTGGTTATAGTAAGTGTTAATATTTCTTGTGTGCTTACAGTGGGACAGATACTGTTCTGAATACTTTTTAAAAAATATTTATTTATTTGAGAGAGAGAGCATGGGAGAGGGGCACAGAGAGAGAAAGTCTGAAGCACACTCTGTGCTGAGTGTGGAGCCCTCCCTGGGACTCGATCTTATAACCCTGAGATCAAATATAACGCAATCAAAATGGAATGAGCCATTTGACCTGAGCCAAAAACAAGAGTCGGAGGCTTAACCAACTGTGCTACCCAGGTGTCCCTTGAATACTTTTCAAGTATTAATTCATATAATAAAACATTCCCATGGACTAGATACAACTAATATCTCTATTTTACAGATGAGGAAACTGAGTACATAAAACTTAAGAAACTTGACCGAACTCACATTAGTAAATATTAGAGATGAGATTCGAAGCTAGGTGTTAAAAGGCTTCAGTTTTAACCATGGTGCTATTCTGCCATGTAATTTTGGAATGTTAAAACAGCTAGACTGGACATGGAGATTAGGAAGCCATCAGTATGAATTTAGATGTGAACAGAGGTTAGCCTGTCCCTTGAGATTTTTTTTTCTTTAATTGACTTGGAACTCTTATTCTGTATCTGCCATAGAGTTCAATGTTCTTTACAATCTTTTGGGAATTTCCATTAGCTTAAATTTACATGATCAAAATTTATTCCAGTTACCTGTTTCCTTAAATTGCCTTCAGATTCCTTGTCTCCTCATCTCCTGTGACTGCTCCCCTCTCTCTGCTCCACATCAAGGCAGACATGGATTAAAAGTCTCTTTCCTTGATTTTTCCAGAATACCAATTTCTAAAAGGCATTATGTATATGTAGCAAAATTTATAGAAGGTTTGAGGTGGGAGGGGAGTGACTAAAAAACTAGCAAGCAAAGAACATAAAAACTGCACATCAGGCATTTCTTTTCTTTTCTTTTCTCTTAAAGATTCTATTTATTTATGTGAGAGTGAGAGAGAGAGAAAGCACGAGCAGGGGCAGGGGGAGGGGGAGAAGCAGGCTCCCAGCTGAGCAGAGAGCCTGATGCAGGACTCGATCCCAGGATGCTGGGATCATGACCTAAGCCAAAGGCAGACGCTTAAAGACTGAGCCACCCAGGAGCCCCTGGGCATCTCTTTTCTTAAAAGTGTTTTCACCACCCCGTCATTGAGAATGTCCCACTTGTGTTCCATCTAGTTTCTAACCTCCCAGGATGTCATTACCCCTTCTCCCTTCATCCCACCCTTCTGTTCTCCCTGCCCCCAAATTCCTCTTAACTACTTATGCAGAAGAGGTTGGTTATCACTTATTTCCTTTTCTGCTACTGGGACGTGATCATAGGACTTCAGTGCCCACACCCAGAGCAACCACTACACCTAAACAAAGAGAATTCTTTTTCCACAAGGAACTCTAGTGTCTGTTGTTAAAATATTTTCTACTCCATTACCAGTTTGAGTCCTAGTTTAGGTAATGAAAGTGAACAAATCTCCCAGACCGTATGGGAGAGTTAAGAAGAGTTCAACTATGGATGCAAAGAAAGAGATCAGCAAGTAGCTACAGAAAGATGAGGAAATTTTTGTTTGTTGTCAGTTTTTTTGTTCCCGGTTAGGGAGACTTGGGCAAGAACCCATGTTGGGGGAAGGGCCAGTGAAAAGGAGTGAATGAAGGTAAAGGCAGTAAAAGAAGGATAATGTGACCAGATCTCTGAGAAGGTACAAAGGGTTGGAACCCAGATCACAGGTAAATGAATTTATATACGATAGGAGAGATCCGTCTTCCCCTCAGAGGAGAGCTACACGGTATAACTGAAAGAGCGTTGAATCGACAATCAGGTTGAGCTGAGCTGGACTTGGGAACCCACATTCTGCATTGTAGCTGTGAAACTTGGCTTGAGGACATAACCGCTCTTATCCTCAGTTTCCTCAAC